>NW_015090899.1:117002-168350 GCF_001431845.1 Calidris pugnax
TCCCTGGAGATACTCAAGGTGAGGCTCGACGAGGCCCTGGGCAACCTGGTCTAGTTGGGGGTGTCCCTGCTGACTGCGGGGGGGTCGGACTAGATGGCCTTTGGAGGTCCCTTCCGGCCTGGGAAATTCTATGATTCTATGATTCTATTTCTCAGCAAAATACCAGTTATGCATATTTTCCTCATGAAAAAAGACAGGCAAACTGCAGTTCTGTTATTTGCTGTGCGATTTATGCTCCAAATTACAACGGCTTTCAATTTGATCCATTTTGTTTGGGGGAAAGCCACCGTATGGACGAAACCTCCCTCGTGTCGGAGGAGGAGTTCAGAGACTTGCCGTGCAAGTTTGACGGAGCTCAGCACATTTGGCAGCCTTCGCTCCGGAGAGGCTCAGGTCTGTAATAACCCTGGTGTGGCAGATCAGAAACAAAGTGCAATGGCAAAGCAATCCCAGAGATGGTCACTCAGCACATGTCTGCAATCTATTTCTTTTTACCAAGGTCGGGCTGGATTGTAAACTGGCCTCTTACTGTGAAGCAAGAGCGACAAACCTGAAAACAGCAAACCACCGCCAACATGTGAACGGTATAAAATTGATACCAAGTCTGAAAAGGGTGTGTTTAATGTTAGTGTAATGAAATGCAACTGTGTGACTGTGCTGCTTAAGGACTCTGTTTTGTGAGGTGCTGAGCACTCTTAACTTAAGACACGTAATATTTTTAAAATGAGGAGCTGTGCGAGGCAAAAAGAAAGGCATTTCATTATGTCGTCAGGTCTGATTACTCAAAATAACAGTGCTTGAGTGAATGCCCCAATATCCTATATGCCAACTTTATATGAAAGCTATTGAAACTTAAAAGCCTTGAGTCCATAGGTCCCTTAAAACCTCCAGTGTCTGAGCAGATTCAGAGTTACTACCATTTTGTTCTAGAGAGCAATGCTATGTTACACTAAATATGTTACATTAGCTACCTTGTTTAATGTAAATTCAGAAATCTCAATAAATGTAGCAATTCCTATATAGAAAGGATACCTATTGATCCCAACTGGATTTTATAAGCAGATGAGTTGAAAGATGATGCATAATGCATATTAATGAAGTATGTTAAGTCGGAAGAAATAGTTCCTCTCTGTATGTGTGAAAATCTACTAGATTAGAATTTCCAATAATATATTTTCTAGGGAGAAAATTTGCACACGTGTGTGCATGCACACACACCTGTACACACATGTTGAGTTGTGTCTTTTAATTAATACTGAGACATGAACTTGGATAGGATTCACGTGTATTTCTGACAGTATTTAAATATAGATGATCTCTATGGTCCCTTCCAACTCTAAAAATTCAGTGAAATTCAGTGAAATCGATGTATGTACATCTACTATCTCTAAATTACACACAGGGTACCCGTTTACTTATGAAGGCAGCGCCAGACATAACCATCCTTTATAAATATTTGCAATGAACAGTTTCCATTATGGCTTCTTCACAAGTAGTTCATCTGGGCAGTGATTCAGGTTCATAAACATGGATGCCTGATACCTTTAAGCACTGTAGTTAACGAGACGTTTGTATGAGGCTAACAGACATGAAATAAGAGATGATACATGTCTTGTATGGGATTAGCAGCATGGGACTATGACCTGTGCCTTTCTAGAATGGCTGTGCATCTGCTATAATTGCCTAACAAGTAATTTAAGGTTAACGTAATGACAAGCAGCTCCAGGCACTCCGAATTTTAAGCTCTTGTCTCATGCTCTGTTACAACAGCTTCTGTTTTTATATTCTAATGCGCAAAACAGAAAGGAAAGAAAGGGCATCCATACACATTACCCCATCTTACTTATTCAGCTATATATTTTGCATAATGCAGCAAGGTGAAGCAGCTTTTCTGTCTTGATTTCATGTCTTCCATGTGGCAGAGGGGAGTGTCAAAATCTATAAACTCGTAAGGATTCAGTCTTTTCGTTCTGAGAATCATCCCCAATGTTTTTGTTTACACAAAATTAGCAATGTTGTTCTTTTGCAATGACACATTCTAGGCCAGCCAACTACCATATTGCTACAGTGAGAAGTGATTTTGTTGTCTCCCAGCAGTGTCAAAAAGAAACAAAAATTTTATTTTCCAAATTAAATAGATGAACCATAAAAATATTAAACCTATATTTTTATCTTTTTCCTCCACTGTTTATATTTTGGAGTGGTATTTTATTTTTATTATTATTTTCACAGCAACGTACATCTAAAATACTGAATTTATCCATAACTTCAAAAGCCCAAATAGGAATTACAGCATATACAGCAGCAGGCAGTTCAGAAAACTGGCCTTTTTAAACATTTCAGAATGGCTGGAAATATCATCTGCCAAAAGCACATGGAACACCTCTTAAACAGATGCAGAACAGTATGCTACAAAGGACACTGAATTCAAGTGCCCTTTAAAACAGTTATCCAGCTTTAAATACAAGCTGCAGTGAAAGCCAAAAGACATTCATGAGACTGAAACACCACAGCTTGGACTTCCTCAGACTGCGCTGAAGAAAAAGCTGGATTGTAAAAAGTCATGAGCTGAGCTTCCATTGACCTTTGCTCTGCCTTCTTAACTCTGAAGAGTGCAGTCCTTCAGGACTGTAGATAACCGTAATCATGCTTCAAGAAGAGATATTCCAGATTCAGGATACCTGCTAATGTGCTTATAAGTAGCAGAGGGGAAAAAAAACATCAAACCCTCAAATGTGACATATTTCCACTGGGTAATTGACTACAATAAACTGGTTTAGGAATAACATTTCTTTCTGATAACAGATTTTTAAATTCTTTTTTTTTTCAAACTCAGTACTAGGTGCTTTTTCCAGTGGGTGTTCTCCTGTGTTGGTTTCGCTGAAAAATTACAGGAGGCTTAAAGATGGAAAATGATCCTCATTTTGGCAGTCCTGGCTCTTTACTGTAGATTGAGAGCAGACTCTTGTTTTTCCAGAGCTCATTTTGGAAGGTAGACGAATAGCATGCTCCATTTCTAACCCCTTCTCCTTTTCCTTTCTTCTTTGCCCTTTTCCAGCCACCAGTTGAAAGAAACTTGGTATGACCTACCCAAGCTATACCCACTCTTGAATTATTGTGTTTCCTGCTGGTTCTTGCCAGCAACAGTAGAAACAAACCTGTTATCGTGATCTCAAGTGAACTACATAAACAATATCTTGAACTATCTTCTGCCATAACTTAAGATTTGCAGAAAACCGAAAAAATGTATCGAGTACTACTTTTTTCTAGCTTTATTGTTGATACCATCTTATCAGGTGCAAGATGAAGTCTCATACATGCGTATGTGTGTCGTGGATGTGAAGGAGAAAGACTGCAACTTGAACGTATGCAACGTAAAGTTTACCAGCTTATGTGACCATTGCAAATAAAAAGGCAATCATCTAGTGACTTCTATTCAAAAGCATAATCTACTGATTTTTTTTTTTAAATACCTGTTGTTACTGGGAGAGATGGAGAGGAGCTTTCTCCACGTGGGACAAGCACCAGAGTAGTGCTCAGTCCTCTGAATTCACATCCCTTAAGAACAACTCTGTTGAAATTAATGCCTCCAGGGAAGCCATAGAATTCAGTGGGCTTTCAGTTACCACCTGAGTGTGGGGCTGAGGGAAGAAAGGGCTGTTTTCAAGGTTGGGGACAGTTGTGTTCATTTTGTAAGCAGGAAGGTCCAGAGATTGTAAGATTTTGAATTCTGGAAAGATACAAAGAGGCACTTTCTCAAAAAGAATCCGTTCATGGTATGCATCTCACGTCAGAACATCAGTGACACTGGGTTTGATCCCCTAGTAAGTTAGCAAGGGGACAAACTGGAGCATGCATCAATCAAGAATTACAAGTATATTTTCTAATTTTCCAAACACGGGAACATACATAAAACTATACTGACATTTTTTCCTAGGGGTGGAGAGAGGTAACAGGAGGAGTGAGGAGGTTGGTGAGTTTTGCTTTGTTTTAAGACTGTTACCAAGAAGGCAGGCAGATCTTTTAAAAAAATGTTCATGGAATCCAGAGTGTTGCCTATATATTTTCTGTAAGAATACTGCAAAGAGAAGATGGTGATATTCCCTTTTCTGTCCTTCCCAGTGCTATACCTTCCTTAAATTATATCACTATACTTGTGAAAGGCTTTCTTCAAGGTTAGAGAGAGAGGATCCGAAGCAACTGTAGGTGAAGGTAAAGTCAGTACTCAAAGGGAGTGATAACAGTGTCTGCTTTTAACATTCCTCAGCATCCTCTCTTTCCTCGAACTGAGGCCCCCCAGTACTTATTATAGCAAAGTTGTTCTCTTCCTGTAAGCTAAGTCTAAGTGTTTGATTGTTCACCATATTGAAGGCAAAATACGTACTTTGAAGAAAGCACAGTTCATATTTTAAGGTATTTCACCACTCAAGGCCACAGCTGGCCAATACCAAACAAGCAATCAAGAGACTAAAGACTGTCAACAAAGAACAGTTCTTTACATCACAGGATCAGACACATTTGCACTCAATTAACACTTTGCTTAAAAATAGACAAAGATAAGCCCTAAAGAGTGTGGTGCCCCACAACCCCATCGTTATATATACAATAGCAATGCATAGCAGCAGTTATCATTATGCCTTACCACTCCATTTGCTATAACAACAAAAACATCCACTATCAATTCCTTATCGTGTTTTGGATATACTTGGAGATATTATCGTAAAGCTGTCTCCATGATATGGTCAAAGGGATGATAATCTAGTTTGTTTGAAAAGTGAAATTTATATAATCGTATTCTCTTTTACTTAAATTCCTCACTTAGTGCTGATTAAACATAAGCCTCTGTCATGTATGGGTGGCAAAGATGACTTTATGTCACTTTTAGTGTTCTTGAGGTTCAGCAGGAACTATTTTGACTGTGATAGAAGTTAGCTCTGCTTCAAAATTACACAAATCCCTGTGTAGATACAGGCATCAGTGGAGTGCTGGAACGCTCCGGACTATCACCTCTTCAGGGAAAGCCCACTTCTTTTTCATGGCTGAAAGTCAGCTGGTACACAGCTCTTCAGTCCTTTTCCATCACCATGACATGACAGAGGGATTCATGCACGCAGAAGAATTTAAATCTGCGTAGATCAGCGAGTCCCACAGGTGCTTTGCCGCACCTGAACGGTGCAAAGCGGAGACAATTAGGCTGAGAAGAAAACTCATGTTATAGCAGGTCACAATTCAGTAAAGCCTTCAGCCTCACCTCAAACATTTCCAGCTGCAAAGCTGTATCTGGAGAAGGCATACAGCATTTACAGAGCACTCAACCAAAGAGTAAACTCTTTGTCATTTTCCATAGTGGCTTTCTAGTGAAGGAAAACACTTGTAGAACAACAGTAATAACTTTCCTTTTACAGAAGTATAGTTCACTAGAGATGATTCCCACATGGAGAAGAAATGCCTCGGATTTTTTTCAGCATTTACTTGGCACTTGGGACCTATTTATTACTTCATATACTTGGATGTAATGGCAGTTAACACACAGTTATGATGGGGAAGTGATGTAGGATTCTAAAAGATACAAATTGCAGTACATATTAAACTTTAATTTGCTGCCGGTCTCAAGTCCTTCAGCTTTTTTTAGGACTGCAGGGCCTCTCCAGAAGAAGCGTGGTGGACATGAGCTATATTAGCTCTTAGTTAAACCTGGAGCTGCAAGCCAGCTCACTGGGGGAATAATGTCAGTGTCTCTGTTCTCTTCTCTCTACGCTTCCCTGGGGCTATGGAGAAGATGTGCATAAATAATTGCAGTTTTTTGCGAAGTCCAAGTGTACAATACCCAGCCTCCATGGTCACCTTACGAATAGGTGGCTTACATCATCTGCATTTGTTGCAATATACTCTCTAAATCCTTACAGTTTTACTGATTATAGTTAGAAGTACAGGAAAACATCACAATCAATTATAAGATTCAGTGCATGATTAGGACAGTTGAATTCAATTATGACTGCATACAATTGTCTCCAATGGTAGAGACGTGAGCTCTGGTGGCAGCCGGTGCAGTCTTAACCAATGCAGTCCGTGGAGCTGGAAAACCCATTCCCAATTCCAGGCACAAAGTGAATTCAGTCACTCTCTAGACTGGGATTCTATCGTCTCAGCTTAACATGCGTGCTTACAAAAACCTGCCCCTATTCGAGATGCCATCATCCCCTGGCTGCTGGTCTGGAGGTCTCCAGCAGGCCCTTGACATCTGTCAGGCCTACTGCAGATTTCTTGGACACCCCAGAGCCCCTCAAATTGAAATGCTGCAAGTGGGGCATTATCTTCAGCTTCATTCTTTTTGAGGTTTAGGATGTTTAAGTACAGATTAAAAAGATACTCCTCTCTTCTCTCTGATGGTGTTTCACTATTTGGAAGCTGGGGGCAATTTTTTTTTCTTTCAGGAAAACCAGAACAACCAAGTACCTTCTGTTTAGCCAACAGTCCAGTGCTAGTGATCCACATTCTGCCTGAGCAGGGCTGAACCCTTTTATTTGGCTGCAGAAGTTCACTAGCCATCACTATAGTTTTTCCAGGAGTAAAATCCTGACCAGTCAGAAGGCCATGGAGTCACTGACTTTCTTCATCACAGCCACTGACTAGAAAACATTTAATAGGGCAATGAAAAACTTTAATTAACCAGAAGAGAATGACAGCTCCTATTCCCTGAAACCTCAGAAGTCTGGCAGTTTAGAGACACTGTTGGATTCAGACCCTTTCAGCCAAAAGATGGAACTGAAATCACATTTCTCACCAGTGCTAGGTGCACTTTATATGCTGGAATTCAAAATGAAATCTCTGGTCTCTCCCAACATTACGACTGAATAGTCTATGGATATACCAAGAAATAAAATTTGCAATAAATGAGCAACTTTGAAATCAAAAGCTTAAATTAGTAGTAATGTTATATACTGGAGTTAGCTGAGTAAGGAGTCAGAAAAATCTGTTCTTTGGAGTTAGGGTCCTAAAGAGGCATTTAAGAATATATATTCTGCTTTAATGTCAGTTATCCCTGCTCTTAAGTAACTTAATAATTTGGCAAGAAGGTCATTGTCTGGTTATAGCAAAAAGTTGATTTAAAATGTTCAGATTTTTAAAAGTCTTTTCACATCAAGTCAGAACTGAATTATCACACACATTGTGTAATAAATCTGCTGTGCATTAATATTTTTCTGTCTTGTACCTTAAATCATCATACTGCATAATGAAAAAGATACATCAAACACAAAAGTCAGCATATTTTTTTCAGCAATCTACTAAAACTTAAAGTAACTGTTAGCTTTTGCTTCTAGAACTTAAATAAATGAATGTATCTTTTATCACACCCTAACATTTTTTTGTCTGCTAAATACATTATTTAACACTGAAGTATAAAACTTCAAGGAAATGTCAATGAGAGCTGGAGTGAAGTCAACTCATCGCTGCAAAAATAAATATAGATCACAAATACAAAGGAATCTGGAAAATAACCATGAGTATTTTTAGATAATGGCATCCTTCCGCTCCTTGAGTGATGATACAGTAACCTTGAAGTTGGAAGCATGTAAGAACCTTTCACTAAGTCTTATTCAGCAAGTATAATCTCAAGAGAGGACAATACATGGAAACATGGATCTGAAGTTTCTTTTTTGTCTTTCAATATTACCCGCTGGAAAATGCTATAATGATTTCTTTTTCCTTTTGATTTCATTTTTTCTTGCCTCTCACTTTAAAATATTTATAGTTTTTTAGAAAGATGACAGAATTCAGGACTGCACTGGTAATGTAATAATTATAAAGCACATGCAGTCCAGTAGTTGCATTTGTGTTCATGAATACATTTATGCTGTTGAAGGGATTCTCAGTGTTCAGAGAGTATACATCTTTAGTAAATTATTTAAATTTTACATATTTACACCAGAAACATTCTGTGCTCAAGTGAAAAGACAAGCATACCTCTTGCAGTCTGAACTGTATTGTACTCAGATTCAAATGATGAGCATTATCTTTCAGAAAGAGAAAAAAAAAAGGTCTGTTAGCGCTCTTAGGCAAGAATGGATTAATTTTTATCTTAATCCAGTTTATAGAAAAGCATTTCCTCCTCTTTGATGTGGTACATGCTAAGTGAAAACATCATGCTCTACCCATCAGAATCATGCAAGTGGTCATTCTTTCTTTTGCACTGATGTTACAAAAGGAGATAGCCTGCGTGGCTGGAAGGTATCCATGATATTAAACAGTTCATGGGGCTGTGAAGTGCTGAGAGCAATCATGCAGAGCAACAGGCCACAGGAATGCAAATCATCCACAAAGCCAAAAGTGGAGCTAGCAGGTGGCCTCTCCTATTCATCTGATGTCAACACACTGTTCAGATCAAGCCCTTTTAACATCTGGGTAGGCCCACTATTGCTTTTAATTAAATATAATACAGCCATTCAATGTTCTTGCATACAAGAAAACCACACAGTAAAAAGCATATCTTCTACACACTGAGGGTCACTATAGTTATATAAATAAATAGTACCGTTTAACTTAGATTGTAAGGTAGTTTAAATTTCATATACTTTCCATCTACCGTTCAGTGTTCTACAGTTAGAGTCTCTTTGGCATTTCAGTGACTGACCATATTTCCATGGAAAATGTTCTTACTCCTTCAGAGGATTTAGAAGGGGAAAAAAAGCCTTATAATTAACTTTTTCTACCTTTGAAACATTTCCACTGTAAAAGATTTTGAACAGAAACATTTGTTCTCAAAATTAGTTTACAGAGAGAATTTAACTCTGTTAACATATAAACCATGGAAACTGTCATAATATCTAATTAAATTATTACTGACGTTCCAATCAGTAGCAAAAAAACATCTGTAACTGTAATTCTACTACAGAGAAAGTATAATTAAATCTATTCAGTAATGGGTAACAAGCTATTGCAAAAGTATACTGCAATGCTTTAGAAAGCTGGAATGCTTCAAATATCTTTTTCAAGTATAATAAACCTTTTTTTTTAAGTGGGAACATGAATATATACGTTCTTCTGAAGACCCTGTATTACGATTTAATTTCAATGCATTTATGATTACATTAGTTCTTCTGTTTGAAACAGACTGGAAAAAGTAACTGCCATCATTCAGAGCCCAGGATGGAGAAGCACATAAGTGTGTTTTCAGTCTATCTCTACGGAGAGCGAGCGGTAACGGCATGCTTCATTTTAATTTCAAGAGATAAGTAAAATAAAGCACACAGCGGAGTGTTTTCTTGAATGGAAACATTTTCCAGAATTGGAGCCAGAAACCTGTGACAATGCTGAAGTGCTTTATTGTAAAATATTAGGAAAGTAGATGACTCAGGAGGAAAGTAATGGGATGTGAAGCATTTAAAGTAAGGTCACGAGGTCAACTGTTGGTAATGGACTGAGAGTTTTAATGTAAATGATGGCTGCTCGGTAGCTCTGTGTAAAGAGAGACAGATATCCAGCCCCTAATGGGCAGATGGGATCATCCCAGAACTCCATCGCAGTTGCCTTTTTCCCTTCCTCCACTCAGAAAAGACTGCATCCGACTGGAATCTCAGTCCACGATGCCCTTTTCCCTCCGCGCTGAAGTAGGCTGATGTTTGGAAAACAGCTTTGCCTAGATTTCTCTGCATTGTAATTAAACACATAGCATGGATATTTGCTTTCCCTCCTCCAAAGTTGAAATTATTACTGAAACGCGTAAGAGACAACAAAAACAGCAACACATCAGACTTCTGCCTCAGCCACTCCTAAATATAAATGTCAAAGGTTGAATTATAAGCAGCAATGTTTTTCTGCTTCCCTGAACAGCCAGCCATCCACAAATTCTGTTTCATTAATTCAGATGCTCAATAGCGTATATTACAAATAAACAATGTCCTAGTTTTCATTCATTATTCTGATATAAAACCCCATACGTCTGCTAACGGTCATACCGTATACAAGAAAATGGTACCTCAATAGCACTTCCAGAGCAAACGTCAGGTTTCAGCTGCATAACTTCTGCTGATTTGCAGGGGGTTCTATTCCTAAAAGCCCTATTAAATGCTTTCCAAATTTATGGCTATGTAACTTTTCCCAGTGTTAAGTCGGTCTAACTGTAGGCAAAAATAACGTGGTACAAATATGTGGCAGCCGTTGAGCAGATAAGAAGTTTATTGGCCTGCTAGAAGAAAGGAAGTTTAGAGAGTGTTGCGCCTACTGAGGTCATTGGCAAAACTTCCATTGACTCCACTTGCTGCAGAGGTGGCCTGGAGGGAAAGAGGTTTTCTTTCTCTTTTATGTAAATTTTACCATGGGGCTGGGTTGGGGTGGGGGTGGTTGCCTGTGTTGGAGAGAGGGGAGGAGGAGAGAAACTGCAGCTTGACTGCTGGCAAAGGGTCTTGGCATTTCTGAAAAGCTTCAGGACAGGAGGCGTCACACTGAGCAGAGATGTGCCTATCCAGCTGATGGCTATTGGAGAAGAAATATATAATAATCATGCAAATTAGTCTGTTCTGATCACCTGGCAGCTGTTATTAGGCAAGTGGAGCCAACAGATTTACAAACTGCACAGTTGAAGAAACAGCTATAAGTGCTTATGCAGATCAGACACCTAGCACTGAAGCATTATGGTATCATGTAAACAGAAAAAAGGACACTATATCATTTAATTTTGGTAATTGTATAAAATCTCTACAGTTTTCCATGCTGAAAACATCTGTTTCCTATATTATTAAATGTTTCTTTATAGACACAAGGGAATTTATATATATATATTTAATGAGACATCTTATCAGGTGTCTGTCTTTTTAGCACATTTTTTTGTACCTGACTATGTTTTCCATAGTTTACAATCTCTTCTGCAAAGAAGGTAGAAATACCATCTGAAGTGATTGAATGGAAATAAGTGTCTCTGTAAGCGTGGCTTTCCATAATTTTGAAATCTCAAAAAGACAGTAGAAGTTCCAAAAGTTCCAGATTTATCTTAGTTCTTAAACCAGTTTGGCAACTGAAAACCTATTCAGAATTTTTCTGTTATGTCTTGTAATGAGGTGTGGTGGTTTTGAAAATAAATCATTAGACTCTTTTTCATAGACATTAGGAATTCATTTAAAAACCCAACTAAAATACTTCTCTGACCAATCTGTCTTAAAAGTCGTACAGTCACATTAAAATAATTGGTATTTTGGAAGCCATGTCTTGAGTGCAAATATTCCACCTCCGCTTTGTAATAAGGTTCAGTTCTTTTCTGGGAAAGATTGGTCTCTCTTAGGTGCTTCAATAAAATGTGGAGTGTTTCAGACTTATTTTATTGAAGTCTCTACACCTTTCTTTTATTCATTTCATTGTGGAAGTAATTATGTTTTGGAGGTGTTATCTCTGTTAAATACTTCATGACCTATTGTACATCTGTCAAACCTATTTTTGCAAACACGATACTCTTTGGGGGAATTCTGAGGCACTCATACAGATTTCAACTGGATTAAGTGCTGTAATGAAAATGCTGCCCAAGTGTATTTTATACTACAGTAAGTACTTATTTCAGAATTCAATTATACCTACAGGAATATATTCTGTGTCTGATTATCTGGGAATGCCAAAGATACACAGTGTTTTGGCAGAATGACTTCAACTCTGCTAACTAAGTTAATGCTTTTGAAGAGGAGATTGGGTGAAAATGTTACATACAGTCTGAATTTCCTCCTCTAGTCTACCAAACAACAGCATTTGCTTGATGGAAACATGAACAAGAAGGCTGTGCTACCTTTTGCGTGTGCTCTCTTAGCTTTTCCACTACAGCTACATGATTAGGAATGTAGCTGTTAAACCTTTTTGAATCACAACTTCAGAAAAAAAAGAAAAATGAGCGTTGTGGTCTGGGCTAGTACAGCACTGAGTAAGAGCTAGGCTGAGATCCTCCCACAGTGCTAACAAGAAAGAAGAAAAGAAAGAAATTTTTAGGCAGAAGGATGGGTTGCCTTAATATTTCATGCAACTATATTTTGATGAACAGCAATCTTAAATTACTACTCTATGTTTGATTAATGCCGATTAAGAAAAAAAAATAACATTTCTGTTTGGATTTTTTGCTATTCATTCACTCCTAAGCAGAATTCATTGATAGTCTCTTTCACTTCTAGTTCTAGTGAGTTCTTTTGATGATGTCTTGCTATACATTCAAGAGCTGGTTTCACTTTTACTGGTTCATGGGGCATCTTTAAGACTCCACTTTCAAACAAATTCAATTTTACCATCAGTTTGAACCGGAGTTTGTTATTTTGCTTAGATGTTGGTTTTATGAGCCATTTAGGACAGATGCTATTGCTACTGATCTTGTTTATTATCTCTAAGTGTTGAATGATTTTTAAATCATAATTTTGTGAAAGAGTTTTTATCAAAATAACATTGCTTTCAGTATTTTAGTTGCTGTTGTGCACATAAAGAACATAAAATATACAAAATCGCTACGATTGAAGATGTAATTACTGGTAAATATTCTTATCATTTCATTTATAATTTTGCACCTTTTAATCCTTTAGTAGCTTCAGTATACATTACTTACTGCCCCTTCCTTTTGTCTTTATTAAAAGCAAACTAACACATTCCTTTCCCCAAATCTCCTATCTTTCTGACCTCTTGATACAGTGAAATGTTTTAAACTTTTAAAAGTTTTACAATGTGTTATATGACAGTTCCCACATAGAATTGCCCATGTCTTATCTTTAAAAAGAGTTTAGAAAACTCTCTATACTTAGCAGATATCCAGAAAGAACTTACAGACATGCTTAGAAGGATACATCTCCAACAGATTCCTTTAGGCTGTGATTTTCAATAACACAGGGCAAGGATTTTAGGGGGACTTTATGTATTTATTAGATCAATGGTGTTAGAAATAACAGATACATTTTTAGGAACACAAGGACTTGGCTGATCTGAAATGCAGGAAGCGAACTTCAAGCTAAGTGCAGACTGATTATAACTCTTCTGAATTAACTATATTGCTCAGACCATTTGAATAAAGGAGGATGACAGCAACAGGAAAACTGATTAAGTTCTTAGTCCTCAAAGAGCCAAGAGACACATTTTAGGGAAGCACATTCTCCAAAGGATTGTAGTTCAGAGACATATCTAAACACTTCTCCCCCCCACACACACACATTTTCAGTTCTTGTGCTTATACTGGAAACACCAGTTTACAAGGTAATTATCAAAACTGGGTTCCCTTCGATTTAAACTTTCTATTCTACATATTACAGTCATCAACTGCTCTCCTAAGATTCCTCCAACACCTCCTTGCCCAAAGCAAGCCAATGCTTGTGTCAGGCAGGTAGTTAAAGAAACATTTCTAATATATTCAGGATACCAAAATATCAGGTATAAGGAAAAAAAATTAGTTTGGAAAGCAGTATAGCCATGGCTAAGTGCATGTCGAGATGAGTTGTTCTCCATTTGATCCTCTGCACCCAGCAGCTGGTGCAGTTCAAACTCCAGTATAGCATAATGTGTACTTCATGCAACTGATGTTCTCTTCCTTGGGCACATTCCATGGAGTTCCATGGCCACGAGAAGCAAAGTTAGGACTCAAAATTTTAAGAAAACAAACTTCCAGCTCTTCAAGGAGTTAGTAAATAGGATCCCATGGGAAACGGTCCTCAGGGAAAAGGGAGCAGAACAAAGTTGGTAGATCTTTAAGGATGCTGTCTATACAGCGCAAAAGATCTCAATCCCCACATGTAGGAAAATGGGCAAGGAGGGCAAGAGACCACCATGGTTGAGCCATGACCTGCTGGTCAAACTAAGGGGCAAGATGGGGCTACACAGGAAATGGAAGAAGGGACAGGCATCCTGGGAAGAGTGTAGGGACGTCGCCAGGATGTGTAGGGATGAAGTCAGGAGGGCCAAGCCACAGCTAGAATTGAACTTGGCAAGGGATGTAAAGAAAAACAAGAAAGGTTTCTACAGGTACATTAACCAGAGAAGGAAGGTTAAAGAAAACATACCCCCCTTGATGAGCAACAGTGGGGAACTTGTGTCAACAGATGAGGAGAAGGCAGAAGTTCTCAACAACTTTCTTGCCTCAGTCTTCACTGGCAACCCCTTTCCTCCTAGCTCTCATGTTGATGGCACACAAGTTGGAGACCAAGGTGACAAAGTCCCTCTGACTTTAAGTGAAGACAAGGTACATGATCAACTCAGGAGGCTGAAGATATACAAGTCATGGGACCTGATGAGATACATCCCAGAGTCCTGAAGGAACTGGCTGACGTAGTTGCCAAACCACTCTCCATGATATTTGAAAAATCATGGCAGTCAGGGGAAGTCCCTGTGGACTGGAAGAAGGGAGACATCACACCCATTTTTAAAAAGGGTAGAAAGGAGGACCCTGGGAACTACCGACCTGTCAGCCTCACCTCCGTGCCTGGGAAGATCATGGAACAGATCCTTCTAGATGCCATGCTTGAGCACATGGAGGACAGGGAGGTGATTCAGGACAGCCAACATGGCTTTCCTAGGGGCAGGTCCTGCCTGATGAACCTAGTGGCCTTCTATGATGAAGTGACTACATCAGTAGATAAGGGACAACCTATGGATGTGATCTATCTGGATTTCTGTAAGGCCTTTGACACAGTCCCCCACAACATCCTGATTGCCAAATTGGAGGGGTACGGATTTGATGGGTGGACTGTTCAGTGGATAAGGAACTGGCTGGATGATCGCATCCAGAGGGTGGTACTCAATGGCTTGAAGTCCAGATGGAGAGAAGTGACAAGTGGTGTCCCTCAAGGGTCTGTGCTGGGACCGATACTGTTTAACATTTTTATCAATGATATAGACAGAGGGATTAAAGGCACTGTTTGCAAGTTTGCAGATGAAACCAAGCTGTGTGGTGGTGTCGATACACCTGAGGGGTGAGATGTCATCCAGAAGGACCTGGACAGGCTGGAGGGGTGGGCCCAGGTGAACCTCATGAGGTTCAACAAGAGCAAGTGCAGGGTTCTGCACCTGGGCTGGAACAATCCTCACCATCAGTACAGACTGGGGGGTGAGGTCTTAGAAAGCAGCCCTGAGGAAAGGGACTTGGGGGTGCTGGTGGATGAGAAGCTGGACATGAGCAGGCAGTGGGCACTTGCAGCCCAGAAGGCCAATCCCATCCTGGGCTGCATCAAAAGAAGTGTTGCCAGCAGGTCCAGAGAGGTGATTCTTCCACTTTGCTCTGGTGAGACCTTACCTGGAGTATTGTGTGCAGGTCTGGAGCCCTCAATATAGGAAAGAGATGGACCTGGTGGAGCGGGTCCAGAAGGGGGCCACAAGGATGATCAGGGGGTTGGAGCGCCTCTGCTACCAGGACAGGCTGAGGGACCTGGAGAAGAGGAGGCTCCGGGGAGACCTAATAGCAGCCTTCCAGTACCTGAGGGGGGCTACAGGAAGGCTGGGAAGAGCCTGTTTACAAAGGCCTGTAGTGATAGGATGAGGGGCAATGGCTTTAAGCTGGAGGGGAGCAGCGTTAGGTTGTAGATTAGGAATAAATTCTTTACTGTGAGGGTGGTGGAGCCCTGGAACAGGTTGCCCAGGGAGGTGGTTGAGGCCCCTTCCCTGGAGATATTCAAGGAGAGGCTCGACGAGGCCCTGGGCAACCTGGTCTAGTTGGGGGTGTCCCTGCTGACTGTGGGGAGGTCGGACTAGATGGCCTTTGGAGGTCCCTTCTGGCCTGGACCATTCTATGATTCTACGATTCTATGATTCTGAGAAGAGCACATTGATGTGGCTTAACTACACCTGACTTGCAGGTGCCAGTGTTAGGAAATGTAATTTATAACACTGAAGCAAGACTCTGCATTCCCTAAACAATAAATTGGGAAAGTCAACTGACTTAAGAGAGTGTGGATAACATCAGCCTACAGGAGGACAAGAGACACAGCCAAAGGAGAGTGTTGAGACTTCTGACCCTCACATATACTTCACTTGCTATATAAGATGGATTCAGACACTGAAACTACTGGCAGCACCTAAAGCGTCACATTTGAATACAAATGATTGGCCTGTTCTTCAGATAAGGAGATCGGCAATACTACCACCATTCATGTAGTATTCTGCTGCCTAGGGTATGCAGCTGAGGTCCCACCTTAACCTCAGGTTATTTGAGTCCCTATCTTCTTCCAGAAGATAAAACCTTTTATTGACTGGCCTGCTGAAAGTACACCGCTAAGCTGTCAAGAACATAAACTGTGGAGCCAAATAGGTGCTAGTTCTTAGGATGATGGTGGTGAGGCACTGGAACAGGTTGCCCAGAGAAGTTGTGGATGTCCCATCATTGGAATTGTTCAAGATTAGGTTGAAAGGGGCTTTGAGCAACCTGATCTAGTGAAACATGTCCCTGCCCACAGTAGAGGGGGTTGGACTAGGTGATCTTTAAAGGACCCTTCCAACCCAAACCATTCTATGATTATGAGAGTGCTCCATACATGCTTGCATTTTTCCATCTATATGCTTTACACTCCATGGACAGAACAAAGAACATAATCTTGATAGCAAAGACTGAAACAGATAGTTAATTACTAGGTTATGATGACGGATTTGGCTAGAGAAATATTTCTTAAGTCGTGTTCTGATGCTAATTACTTCTTCCATGTGACTATGCCGTGAGCTTGACAAATACAACCATCATCATTTTCACTTCATAAAGGGCTGTTATAACACAGATTACAGGAATCACTGACTACACTCCAGTTAATTCTATTGACATGACTAAAAACATAAAATGTGAGATCGTGTCAGGCAAAGTTCTATTCATTTTCAGATTATTAATACCTTTTGGTTTGTGACTGTCTGTGCTAACTCTATGGAGAACAGTTTTGTTTAATTAAAGTTCTGTAAAGACTCAAATAAAAATGAATAACTACATCAATTTGTAACACATTTAGATAAAAATATCTATTGTGTTCAGAAATGAATCTGGCAATAAAGTATTATCTTTTGACTAAAGAATTCTATGTTTGGCTTCATGATCTTCTTAGCACTTCTCTCATCCAAGCTCCTACGAAGTCCTCAAAATATGCGGAATGATACATTGTGCTCTGTTTAATCACTGAGCATTTGAATAGATACAAGTTTTTTAGATGGGAAAAAGTGCTCTGAACTATATTTTTATGGTCTACATTTCCTTACTCCTATCTAAGCAAAC
Organism: Calidris pugnax; assembly: GCF_001431845.1. Lineage (NCBI taxonomy): Eukaryota > Metazoa > Chordata > Aves > Charadriiformes > Scolopacidae > Calidris > Calidris pugnax. The sequence continues at coordinate 134,188 of NW_015090899.1, forward strand.
ACAGACGAGCCCAACGTTATGTTCTCTTAGCAAAGGAGTATTATAATCCAGCTGATATTCTTCTCATTTCTATAAGCATGTTTTTTTTCCCCTGCTTTAGAATCTTCTTAACTAACGTAACCCATCTGTGACAGCTGCTGTTGATAAAAGTTCTCTAAAAGCTGCTCTGCTTGAAAACATCATGAGTTGGTTTTTTTTGTCTTTCACAACACTAAAAATTATTAAAAACTATTGGCTTTTCAGTCTGGTATTACTTTGTATTATGTAATTTTTTTATTGTATGCAACTTCTTTTCTAATACTTATGATTGAAGTAATTCTTAATTTATTGGATTAAAATTCAGAATACTTACGTAAAGAAAATGTCAAATAAAGTAGGAAAATACCTGAGTGATTAGGTTCATTATTCAAGAATGGGTATTCTAGACAGAAGGAAGGATCAAACTGAGGAATTATTTTAGCAGTTGATTGGAAAATAATAGGGAACTAATTAAAAAATCATCCAGTTCAAGAAAATTTTATAAAGCAGACACAGTAATAAAAGGTTACATACTGGGAAACAAAGAATAACACACATTGTGATTAAGACTTTTGTAAAAAAAATCAATTTGTGCTTTATACTCATGCAAGCTATGTAGTATTTTCTGTATTTATGTTTTATAAAATTACATTTTTAACAGAAACACTATCAGGACAGAAATGCCTTTTCAATTGGAATTTCCTAAATTCTGAGTATCTGAATATGCTATTGGATTACAATTATTTTATGTGTGAAGAAGGTTTGTGGTTTTTCTTTTAAAGGAAATTTAAAAAAAGAAAAAAACAAAACCAGAAATGAGATCAGAAACCTTATGTAACTGCCCTTTGATCTCCCAGTACAGCAGACAAAAATTCTTCCACTTGAACAAATGAAGTAAGTTGATAACACACTTAGAGTGGTCTTCTTTGTTCATTATCACTAGAAGGGGTAGGTTGAGTTAGTGTTTGCTGATAGCAGCGTGATGGCAGGGAGGAGTGTTGGGTTCTGGCTGGAGAAGAGTAGCCTTGGGTAAGTAAGGACTTTTCTGCCTCCTGTGATGGACCCCTGCTGGTCTTTCTAAGGTACCTTGGTTTTGGGGTTTGGGGTTGACTGAATATAGGGTTACTGAACATCTGAGTTTCCTTACAAATGCCCTTATTTTTTTCTGCCACACAGAATCTTTGTCCTGGAGATATTTCTGTACTCCATCTATCTGCTGTTCTGGTCAGATAAGTAGATCTGTTTGGGCTATTGAAGGCTGAGAAATATCAAAGAAATGGCTACTATGTATGAGCAGATCAGGAAGTGTGACAAATTCAGTACGTCAGAGAGAGCCAGCTCAGTACAGTAATTTTGGCATATCACAAACAAAACCTTTTACATTAGATGCACGTATTTTGGGACCCAAGGCCAAGTGTTATGTGGTATGGACACAGCCAAGAGACTAGGTCTCAGAGTTAGAGCATGGTCCCTGGCACTTTTAGATCACTGAAAGGTGACCACCAACATAATCTGCAATTACTGGGTATATCTGGTGAATGCATGATGCCTTGTAAGGCATGTCCTAAGGACTCTTTGCCCTCTACATCTACCTGAAAGGAGGTTGTAGAGAGGTGGGTGTTGGCCTCTTCTCCCAAGCTAATAATGACAGAAGCAGAGGAAATGGTCTGAAGGTGGGGCAGGGGAGGTTGAGATTAGATATTGGGAAGAATGACTTTCCTGAGAGGGTGGTCAGGCACTGGAACAGCCTGCCCAGGGAGGTGGTGGAGTCACCATCCCTGGAGGTATTTAAGAAACGTGTAGACGTGGCACTTCAGGGCGTGCTCTAGTGCCCGAGATTGTTGGGTTGGGGTTTTTTTTTTGGTGTGTGGTTGTACTTGATGATCTCAAAGGTCGCTTCCAACCATGACAATTCTGTGACTTGTAGGATAGATGTCTGACACATGAGTTTTGACAGCAATACAGTCTGGAGCCCAGTCAATCAAGAGACACTAGAGAGCAGCCTACAACCAGTTCACGTTCTTTCATGCGGCTGCGGCAACAGCAAATGAAGTTGCAGTTACAAGGCAGGCTGCAATTTCTGAGGTGTTGGCTTAAATCTCAAGCAGATTTGGACACATTATCACTGAAAGAGTGTTCACCTAGACTAGCAGTCACCAATATGCCAGCCAAGCTGGCAGTCATTCCTGCTACTGTGAAGGCATGAGTTCTCACCAGAGAACTGTGTTTTTTAACGTGGGAAAGGAAATATACTGCTTATAAAGCAGTGTATTGGTGTCCTTAACTTTCAGGGAACCACTGAAAGGTCTTGCCTGATAACTTCAAAAAACAAGGACATGCCCCTTAGCAATCTTTTGAATCTGAGGTGAGCTATTGACTTGAACCATTTCAGATCCAATAGTTAAATTTTGGCAACTGGAAATAAGATTTTATAGCGGAAAGTGTCAGGCAACTTTAAATAAAGAGAGCTGCCAGCCCTGCTTGTAATAAAAAATTGCACATAGGCATATGTACACCCATGTACTTCTTCAAAAACCTCATTTGTGCCCATGTGTCTGCTGCCGGACAGACCCAGCCCAGCTGGCCAGCTGCAGATGGGAAGAACAGAGAGTTACGAGACCAAGCATGAACTCTCTGGAGTCAGCCAGAAAATGAGGCTCCCACCGCCGCAGACATTGCTCATGGGTCGGGTCGTGCAGCATGTGTGAGTGATAAACCAGAGAGCTATGAGTAATTAGAGCAGCGTAATTACAGGTCATGCACATGCAGACGTGACCAAAGGGCAAGAGCAGAGGCTGGACATCGGTTCTGATGATGACGATGATGATACAGCGGGTGGCATCCTTCCTTTCTCATCAGCACTAAATCACATACTCTGTAATTTTCCTTGGCTGAATGAATGGCTGTCAAACATGGAAAGACCCTCCCTAAGATAGAAGTCAGGAGACGCACGGAGTGTTTCATTGCACACCTTTGACAGTGTTCCTGCTAGGCTAGCTGCCATAAAGAGCAGATAGAAACGTGGACTGTACTTCTTGGAGGGTGGGTGGCCTATTTAATGCCTGTAGTAGGACATGGTTACTAATGTACCCTCTCAAAACAGAGGAAACATGCTAAAGCTGCATTTTGAGGGAGTTTTGGGGAGTTCCCATAGACTGACAGCTTCAAGAAATGCTTTATAATAAACACAGGTCCCCAAGAAACAAACCAAATAGTAATATATTATTAAAATTAAAACCACATTATTAAAAGAAGGACTTTATGGTGGTGTTTGGACTATTTTTCAGGTTTCTTGGCTGACACTTCCCTCCCTGCTGTTCCAGACTTTCCCATAAGCATTGTCACAGCTATAGGCTTCAACAGCCCTTCATCTGCTCTTGAGGGTCTTACAACTTTTTCTCCCCATTAAAAACTCAACTTAGAGCTCTTTACTAGTGCCAGTTTTGTTTTCTTTTAATATAAAAAAGTAAGTTAAACCGGGCAAACTTGTTTCTTGAAATAAGGAGTGACAGCAACAAACGCTAACATAGAAGAAGAAAATACCAAAAGCATTCTTTTATTTCTGTTTTGCAGACTTTTTTCTTTCCTAGCTTCCGCTTACTTATTGTGTTTCTCTTTTTACAGTGGTGGGCTCACCTTCCTCACCATTCTGGTTTTCAATACCATCTCTGATAGCTATGTGATAGCTAGTGGAGGACGATAGTCAGATCCATGGCTCAGAAAACAATTGTTCTCTGCTTTGGGTAGTGGAGAATTAAGGTGTGGGGATAAGTACTTGTTCGGGCTGTCTGAGGAATGTGTAGGTTCTATATGCTGAAATCAATAATCTATTTACTAGTACTTACATTTGACTAGACCACAGTTTCTCTCCAAATAGCTAAGCAATAAATAGGATGAAAATACTATTTAAACTTGTTTTTATAATTCATAGATAGTACAGGAGACTGTTATAGTACTCTGGCAGTTTGATAAATGGGTAAAAAAGCAAAAGGTTGTCATGTTACAAATAATTAGGTCTGTTGCAATTGGTACTGCATTTTAATATCAGTGGGCAGAGTCAAAAGAGGTATTTGCTTATATTGTGCCCTAATTTGAAAACAGGATGTCTTTTTTTTTTTATTTCATTCTTTATCTTCTAGAATCACGACACAGTTAGCTTTTTGGTCCCTCTGTAAAAGAAACTATAGAGAAGCATTGTCCACTGGTCTCCTGAAATCATTTTAAATAGCAGCAAACAACTAAACAATTCTTACAACATTGTTGTCATAAGGGTAACAAGTGTTGTCAGGTCATATCTTTCCAAAAAAGAATGGAGACATTACATCCACAGAGATCATATCCAAACATGAAATTTAATCTTGTATTCCTAAACATATTAACACTGTAATATAATCAAAAGTACTAGAAGAACATCCTAGCAACAGTTTTACAATGGTAGGAAGGTCTATTTTTCAAAAAAAAAAAAAAAAAAAGTTCCATTTCAGTGACCCTAAAACAATACATAAATTCTGCTGAATTCATACAATAGTTTCATTTGGTTTTCTTCAAGTTAAACTTTTCACAAAACTTTCAGTGTGAAGATCCTTCCTCTGCTCTTTTTATCCAGTAGCTCAGGGGTTAAAGTACTATATTAGACAGTAGCTAAAGAATTCTCTGGTTTAAAAGATTTTAACCCTTATCTTGAAAGGGCTTGAAGGGCTTGAAAGTTAGAAAACACTTGGGGAGCAAGTGGGCAGACTTGGCTTCTTCTGTTGAAGCTATACTGTTTTATCTAAGTGCATTCCCAGTAGATCAGGGACCAAACCACAAGCATCTGCCAGTTGGGTAGATACTGTGTAGACCTAGTATTTATATTTCTGAGCATCGGGAACATAAATCAGCCCTGTCCCATGCATTACTGGGTCTGACTCCTTAGCCCGCCGCCTTCCCCAGACCAATCCCAAGACCGGTATTGATACTGACCGGCAGAACTAGAGCTTATTAGTTTGGGCTTGGTAGCTCATATTCATTGTGCTCACACCTCATCTTCCAATTTGGAAACCACTTGTCTAAGGTTTACAATAATCATCTGGCAGAAAATGACCGGAACTTAAATTTTCCTGATTCAGAGCACATATAGTGAAACAGGATAATGTTGCATGGTCAACCCTAGCTTGTTTCGAGGTATGGCTCTCCTGTCACGGATAGAAATATGAGAACATGTTCTTGTTCTTCACTTCTTAATCACTGGAAAGTTTTCCTGTTGATAACTTGTATCTTCCATGCTGTGGTTTCAGCCTATTCCTTTTTTACCAGTCCTTCACTGACTGAGAAATCAGATCTTTCTCTTCCTCTTTGTATATTTGAAATCCTCCCACCAGGAACAATTATTTAGGCTTAACACAATTCATTTCATTCTTTCTGGATAAACCATGTCTTCAAGATCTCAGATTACTCCCTCTGCTGTCCTTTTTTATTTGAACTACATTTTTTCCTGAAGTGGGCACGGCAAGGCTTGATCAGAATGGAAGGAAATGTGTCCTGCAGTCTGTCAATCTTGCATTAGAAAAGTCATTTCTTGATACTTCAGAAATTCCTGAAATCTTCTTATCCTACTGTGGATTGAGTCCTATTTATAGATGCCTTAGAGCCTTCTTCCCACTCCTGCCACAGTTCTCTGCAGACCATGAGGGGGTTAATGATTAATTGAACCCAGATGCCTTGGCTTTTTCCTACGTCTGATAATTCATTCTGTCACAACAACCATGGAATTAAAAGGAAATAAAACAGTCATTAAGAAACCAGATTATCCATGGAATGGTCACTGAGAAGCAAGCAGCCCTTAGGCCAGTAACTAACCCAGACAGCTTTTTAGACCTCCCCCTACCCAAAACACAGCATCAAAATTCCTTATTAACTCAACATAAGGTATCCAGGAAATCATCACCCAAAAATTTATCATGTGGATAGTGGGCTGTACAAATAATTTCTTTTTCTGTGTGACCACAGAACCAGAATATACAATACAATTCTTGTTTCCTCTTTCACTAATTGAAGTGAATAACATTAATTAATTATTTCTTAGATATTTTAGGAACTTAAACAGGAGTTCAGAAAGAATGGCAGAGAGAATTATCACACTATATTCTACAGGAAAAGGCTGAAAACACTCCAAAAAAGGAGCAAGTAGAGGTCTTGAGTAGGACGTATTTTAAGCAAATATCAGAACTACCACATTACGTCCTAACTATGGGTGGCAAAACAGGTTTATGACAGGCACCTTAAACTTGCTGTGAAGCACGCCCTAGGATTTGAAGCATCTGGAAATGTCCCCTTTCCAAAATTTGTCTCTATTTTTCATTCGGTGGGAACTACTAAAGAAAGTTCTAGTCAAATTTGCAACTGTTTCTGAATGACCCTAGTTTGTATTTTAGGAAGGATAGGAAGGGGTAAAGATATTTGTTACTGGAAGAAAAAAAAAATCATCCAACTTCAGTAGTCAGACAGTATGAGCAGAGCACACATCTGAGCCTCTATTCAAAGCAAAACACTGGAAAAAAGCCTGTAAATTTATCATGACAGTATAATAAAAATTTAGACAATATAAACCACTTAAACCTACTATAAATAGTAACTTTTACTTAAACTCACATGCAGATGAATTTTTCTTAGTATGGAGAACAGGAGATTAAAGATGTTCTGCCAAAAAAACAGGATTAAAAGATAGAGTTCAAATGTATATTTAGGGCTGGGAAAGATGAGGAATGGTAGTGATTATTTCAGAGCTCCACCAAGCACCTTTGTCCAATTAGCCAAATGCTTTCTTTTTCAGAACAGCTTGGAGGAGTCCAGAGCTGCTGGCTGGCCTATGGAGCAGACGTAAGTCCTGCTGCTGGAGATTGTTAATTTTTATTGTCATTAATTTTGGTATTCTGTAGCGAGAGACAAATACTGCCATTTCTTCCAAAAAACAGAGTGAAGGTACAAGAACTGCATAAGCTCCAAGTGACTGCTTCATAAGAATTTTAAAAATATGTCTTTTTATTTCATAATTTTTCCTTCGTTCACCTAAACCCTGAGCTTGAGATTCCTCATGCGGAAAAAAGTTTGGGTCTTTTCCCTAAGGGTTCCATTTCCCTGATTGCCTCAACAGTCTCACCCTGTATGTCTATTTTTCTTGCATTTCCTACAACTTTGCACCTGAGAGATAAAATGTACTAAAATATTTTGCTTATTCTGCAGGAATCTTCAGAGTAATTATTTGAGCAAATCCTTTTTATAAAACTGAGCATCTCAAATCAAAAAGCTGAAAATGATGAAGAGTGAGAAAACTCCATCCAAAGGTCACTGCTGACATCAGAAAGTTCTGACAGGAAAGTTTTAAATAATTTCTAAGGCTGAAGAATAATTATGATAATAATAATTGTTTATATTTTCCCTCTCCTTCTCTGCATATGTGAGACAAACTATCAGACTGAAACATGATGGTAGGCGGTTCTGTAACTTTCCTATTGGTAGAAGTGGTTATTTGTATACCCAAGAATGCTCTGATGGTTCCAGACTCTTGTTGCCTTTTTTTTTTTTTTAATTACATCAACTTCAGAGTACAAAGTCCACCTCAGGGGATGTCTCTTTAGCTCTAGAGTAATTAACACAATGATAGCTGGACTCTGGAGCAGTTATTATCAACATAAAGTGTGAGCCCGGTATTTGCCTTAACAAACAAAAGGGTTGGGTCAACACAAAATTATTAAGTGGGCCCTTTTATTTGACCTCTTTTCACTCGGTTAAATTTTTCAATTAATATCTTTTCAAATGCAGGAATAAGCTTTAGCTTTAGAAGTATCAAAACAAAAGGATTTTCCACTTTTTGGCTGAAACTCTGTTCTGAATTCATTGACATTTGCTAGTTGTTTCAGTCCTCATGAAACTCCTGTTCTGGATGAGTTTACAATGTCAAAATGTTTCACCAGATGTACTTAAACACAGCAATCAAGTCACCACTTTGTCTTCTTTTTGATAACCTAAGCAGATTGAGGGGTTTTAGACATTTTCTCCAGCTCTCAAATCATGTTGCAGCCTCTCCAATTTCTCAACATCCTATGCAAAATGCAAACACCAGAAATGTCTATGGTGTGTTTTAGTATCTGTCTCATAGCTGTATTTGGAAGACAAAAATCAGTGTGTCAGGAGAACAGAATGAGAAAAATATTTGAAGAGAAATACAAAGGGAGAAAAGATACAATGATCATAGGGGAACTACTTTTCCTTTTAAGCTGAAGATGATGGTAGGAAGACTATGGCTATGTCCACGGACAATGAAACAACTTCTCTGTGAACAAGTTCAGAGTGCCCTGCACCTCTCATCTGAAGAAGTATGAAGGCTTATGGAAGTCTAACCATTTTTACAGCACTGATTTCAGAAAAGTGATGCCTTAGCTGCAGAGAGGAGCTGATACCGAGTAAGGAAGAAGCAGTTTGCCCCAGGATCATCGTGGTGCACAGCTCGGGTCTCACTGAGGAAGGAAGGGAAAGATACAGAAATGTGAAGCTGCCCATTCTATTTGATCAAGCGTATCTATTCCAATCTCTACATCCCCATGGATTTGATTCAACACAAAGCATGTGCTGCCTTGAGGGCTCAGTGTGAGCTCAGTGGGATTACTTAATGGAAATGAAGGAGATGGCCAGGAAATCAGCACAGTCTGAAGCTACTGGCAGAGGAAGCGGGAAGAGTTTAGTCTTCAGGCACACACTCTTTTGACAAGCCTGCCATCAATCCCATCTCCTGTGGCTCCTTCAGAGAACAGCTGTGTTGCAGGCATGAAAGCAAAATCAGAGTCTACCACGAGAAGCACTACAGCATTAACGCCTCAACTTTTCTGTCCCTGTAACCCCACTATGTTGATCTTGCAGACAAACACCTTCCTCTGCCCTGGCCAGCTCAGTGGCCAAGATTCCTACTGCTGTGTTCAACCTTATCTTGGTAATTTTTGTCTTTTTTTTTTTTTAATTGTTTTTGACTGTCTTTCCTTATTTCACTACCTCCTTCCACCATCTTCTAGTAAAAATGCCCAGAACACCCCTTGAAGTACACTGGAAAAATCTGCCTGGCATGCTCTAGCTGACGAAAAAAAGCCAGTAGAGAAGAAGAAGAAGTGCAAATACAAATAAATATCAATACAAATACATGATTTCTTTAGCTTCACTTTGTTGGAGTCATATTAGGAACTGCATATATGTTAAGACTGGGGTACTTAAATTCTTAGACCATGACCCCACTACAGCGTCAAGTGCCAGTGTCAAAGTCAGTTAAATCAGACAAATTCATGACACTGTTGGCTGTAGCAGACCATCTACACCAGAAATTTGCACCATTCCAGGAGGGTCAAAACATCTCTGTCCAGACTAAAAGAAGCAGCTGGAAGAGCAGTGGCCACTAGAGTGGAAACCTAACTCTGTTAAAGCCCATTAAGCATAGTGGGGCCAGGATTTCACCCCAGCCTCTTTTTTTCTGCTTTAAGTGTGTGATTTGGCAGGGGAAAAGTTCACTTGAAGGCACACAGTTAGGCTATACATACAACAAAGTGGCAGGGAAGGGAAAAAAAAAAGCAACACAAAGGATTACTTTAAAGTTAGACCTCAACTCCTTTAGCTTTACACAATGGAAGAAAGCACATAGGTTTCAACAGGATAAAAGCAGACTTTATTTTGTAAAGAGATCTCAGGATGAAACAAAGGACTGTAATTGTACCTGCTATCTGCAAATCTGAGGTGGTGAAGGAAAAGAAAGTGGGTGGATGGTTAACAAGAATAGCTTGAAACCGTGCTTTGTTAACAGAGTAAAATTAGCTTGCTGAGAACCTTTATTTTCCACATAACTTTTAACAGGAGCATTATTTTACATATCTCTACTGTAGAGAACCCATTTACAAATTTGCAACAAGTAACCACTGAACTTGAGCTAATTTTTCTCTCTGTTTTCTGTTTCATCTGCTTAGTTAATGACAACACATTTGAGCTGGGTTGCTAGCACATCTATAGCTAGAAGCCTGTCAGCGTTTCCATTCTGCACACCTAGAGCACTTTCACACTGGCTTAATTTCACCCTGTGAAATACACCCAATCAAACCTGGAACAGGTTTAGAGGTAAAAGTGTAGTTTGCTTTCTTAAAAAAAAAAAATAAAATCATTCGTGTAGCTCTGTTTGAAGTGTGGGACCAACCAACTAAAATTAAAACAGAGGAGTACTCAATTCATGTGCCCTTTTTGTTTGGTCATTTTTGAAAATATGAAAAGCCCTGAGTGGGTCAGAGCAGAGGTGTGTCCAGCTCAGCACCTACCTGCTGCAGGAGTTATGCCAGATGCTTAGGGTGAAGTGGTACCCCTGCCCTCTCCTGCCATACCTATGGCTGCCACCATAGGATCAGGATCCTCCCACACGTTCATCATATAAATGAGTTGAGATTTGTAATTTGTACTTCTCTTTTTCTACAGTTACATTTTAGCAGATGTGTCCTGTAATTGGCATCATAAAACCTGCTTCTAAGTACGGTGACATTATTAAGTGTTGGTTCATTCTGCTGTTTCTACAAACCATCTGTGGTGGGGCGTTTGAACATTTGCGTTTGCGTGGTGGTCAACACCAAGAACGTGGTGTGGCCTGTCACTGCTGCCATCCAAACCCAGAACTTGCTAGCCTGTTTTTCAAATCTGGCAAGCCCTTTCTTTTTCTTTTCTAACCTTTTCCGCGACCTTGCAAATGCAAGACACAGACTGTCCCCGTCATTCATTTCAAAACCCAATTGGTTTTTGGCTGGAAGTGCCCTCTACAGTTCCACTCTCAAATTCAGAAATAGAGATTTTCCACTCATTTTTTAGGACTTTTCTACCTTGCAGAGTGAATTTCATTATGAGTTATGTCATGGCAGGTGTTCATCTCCCCTCACCTTCTTAATGCAGGAAGCATATGGGGCATTACCCACAATAATAACCCCACTGAATGTCTCTACCAGCAAAGATGATGCGAAAGCCAACTGGCCAGCCTGGAGTTCCCTTTCGTAAGGGAAATTCCGTGGGAGTTATGGGACCTGTACAATAATAGCCTTATTCTAGAATATTTTCCTATATGAACTTCATGTTCAGGTTATGGGCTTGGGGAAATGGTTTTTAAAGAAGGGAGGTAACATTTCTGAATAACAATTGAAGAACACGTCGGTTCAGGTTTAATTTCAAATTGTCATGTTTGGGGATTATAGATTCAGACTCCTGATCTTATCAAACTATATTTTTCATGGGTTTCATTCTTTTTTTCAGTGTTTGAGTTCATTCAAATTTATATAGCAGATCCATCTTTGCAGGAGGAAATCCTAACATTATTAAATTCAAGGACTCAAAGAAAGGAAGGCAGAAAGAATATGTGTTACTTGGAAAAATGTGTTGATTAGTACTGAAGGGCTCTCTAACCAATTTAAAATTAAGATTAATCTGAATGCACATAATATATGGAAAATCATTCTAAAATTGTAACTTGAGAAACTATATTTTAGTCCTGAAAAGTTCTATTTCTTCTGCTACACCAAAGTGAATGTGTATCTGCACTCTGAATCATACACATATTTAACTCTTATCCTCCAAATAAACTCTTTTTAAAGTATTCATCAAGTCTACAGTAATACTTTCTTACCATTATATACTAATATTTTTTGCAAAGCAAGAGTCACAATATACAAATTGCAAACCAAATAAAATAATCACTTAGCTACATTTGAGGGGTTTTATAGTGCTTCTTTTATTCGTGGAATATCACCAAAGGATTTTTTGAACCTGATTTCTCTTTTTGTCTATTTAGCACATCAGTCATTCTTTCTTTTCTTCTTCTGTGGTTTTAGCCAAACTGTGCTGCACAGTTCAGAGTGTGTGGCATTGTTTATAATGTACTCTCAGACTGGGACTCAGTTTCCTTGGTAGTGGGAAATACAGAATTTCCACCACTCAATGGAAGGGCTATTCTAAAACAAGTTTCTTGCTGGGCCAGGCAATGCCACTACGCTGCACAGCACCAGCTGAAGATTGGCCAAAATGCATAGATTTTGCAATGATTCCATAAACATTTATGGTAAACCCAGTCTAGCTATTCTCCTACTCTCCTTCTAGCAAAGAAATATTTGCCAAGCACTCACCGAGCTAAAGTGAAAACAGAATGTGAGAACAACTACTTGTGTTCTCTTTTCTCAAGTACAAAAAAATAAAGAAGAATAAAAAGTAAATTATTAAATTGAAAATACATATTGATATCTACTCAAAGATTATATCTGTTAAGACAGCTGGGGGTCTTACAGCCAGAGACTGGGAGCTGGGTTAAATACACTGCAACAGAAAAGGAAACTGTGTGACTCCCAGGTGGTACCACACTGGTGGGATGGGGACTGCTCTGCAATGGCATTGCAGTTACAGCCAATAAACTTGTGCAGAGGCTTACTTCTATAAGGCCGTCTAAAAATCTTGCAAGTGCTAGATCCTGTGTTTTCAATTATATATAAGTTTTCCCCCATTATACATGCTCAGGTATAGTAAGAAAGATTTAAGTGCTGAAAATGCTATTTTTTTTTTAAATGTTTGGAAAATTAACATAAACCTCTGCGAGCCAGACTGATCATTTGGAGACAGAATCCTTTAAAAATGAGAAATTAAAGGGCGCCTTTATATATGGGGAAAAAGGAATACAAAAAATGAAACATAGGAACTCTGTGCTTCTATATAAGCCAAGCTCTGCTCAAGGGTGCAGGTAAGCAGGGCTGTGCTGGGGAGCAGAGCTTGCTTCTGTTGCCTTTTTCCCATTAGGAAGAGGTCCCAATGAGAAGACTACAGGAGAAGACTCCTGGTGTTATATTCTAGCGTAGTGAATAGTTATAACCGTGAAGACTGAATGGTATCTTGATATTAAATCCTAAGCTTTTTTTCAGATTTCAAACTGAATGGTATCTTGACATTAAATCCTAAGCTTTTTTTCAGATTTCAAATTTCATTTCCACTAATGACTTAACCATTGCTTCATTGTAACAGTTCAGTAACGCACATCAAATATTTACAGGCCAGATGCAATAGAAATTTGCTTGATACACTTTTAACACCAAAGAGCTACAGATGCAATAAACTAATGACATTATAAGGAACAGTAGATTTCAGAAAACAGCATCAATGGTGAGTTGTGACTATAAGGATTCCTCTATGCAGACTCTGCTCTCACACAGATCAGTACCTCTGTACAAATTATTCTCACTGCATTGCATTTTGAGTTAAGAGATTTGTGTCTCTTTGACTTTTCTGGATCGAATTAATGCAATGTGAATCAGGGTATAAATTACCCACATGAATTCCACCATTTCTAACATTCAGTGGTCTTAATCTAGGCATGCAGAACAGACAAAGTCAGGTTATCAGCAGGATCAAAGGTTCTGCGACAATAAGAAAGAAAACACTTTCAGAAAGAAACACTTCCAGAACCTGGAAGCTAAGATGGTTTGGTAGCTAAACACCATAGCTTTAAAACTAATGGCACGAGTGAAAAATGGTGGGCTGACATGAGGATAACAACTCACTTTCAGTATAAACTGCTGCAGGAGATTTTGGTAAGGTCCAAAACATACTCGAAATTGTAAGAAGCTGTCAAGTTGTCACACTGTCAGTCATCTAACATGGTTGGGTTCGATCACTATTTCTTAACCAATTAGAAATAGTGGTGAAATAAATACGTAGTACATCAGAAGATTCTCCCGCAAGCCATCCATTAGAATAATAAGGTGGTTTAATTCCTGAAATATGTGGTTTTATGTTTCCCAGCATTCTCATCTGTATATTTAGACTTTACTCATCTAGGTTAGAAATATACTGGTAGATGTCCAGCCTCCCTTGGAACCTGTCTCAATGAACTCTTGCAGCAATGAGTTCCACCAGCTAACCATGACTGGTATGAAGAAACATTTCCATACGTCACTTTTATGTCTGCTGCCAGGAAATCACTCTGTTTTTCCTCCTTTCTTTCAGCCAGTTGATACTTCTACTGAACAAGGTGGTCCACCCAAATCTAGCAGCTGCGGATTGCTGTGATTCACATGGTGAGGAATGTGGTGTTACATGGAATTTTGTACCGAGGCAGAGCAGACCCGTGGTTTTGGAGGGCTGATCTACAACACACACGATGGCTTGCTTTGCAGTCACATTCTGCAGTAACCTGTAGAACTAGTTTACAGTTTGAAAGTGGATGTGTTAAGTGCCATTGAAGTAGTTTTTAGGAACCACAGGTATACTTAAAGTAATTGTCTGTAGTCCTTTGATGAACTTTGCCTGAAGGCTAATGACTGTAAACATTCCTACATAATAGGAGTCCTCATTAAGAGATCTTCAGCGATTGTGTTTGCAAAGAAAAAAAGGTACGAGAGGTGCATGGCTTGGAGGAAACACAGGCTTTTTTCCTTTCTCTTTTTTTTTTTTTGGAGTGAACGGAATGTGATGATGTAGTGGCTGCTAATTTTTTCTGTTTAATAGCACTATGTATTTAATATGCTCTCTCCAGTGACATTATGAAACAATTATGTTTCATTGATAGTTGGAAGTTACTAGGTTTGCAACAAAAAAATAGGAAAAAAAAAAGTTTTTCAAAATCTGGTTGATGCACATATTGCCACTGTCCTTTCTCCTCTCCTCTCCTCTCCTCTCCTCTCCTCTCCTCTTTTTTTAAGAACAGATTATCCTCTAAAGAGTTTATTCACATTCTACAGATTTGCTGAAAGTTATTGTGAAATCTGGCTTACTCAGTAGCATGGACTGCTTCAGTTGCTTTCCCCAGCCCTGGCCAACTAATGTCATTAGTCTTTATTAAGTGACTAACAATGTTGTGGACTTTTATGGTTTTCTGCCACAAGATATATAACATAGGTAAAAGCATAGAGAATAGATTCATCCTGGAAAACACGACATACGTGGCAAATGCCCACCTTGCACTTGAGAGGTTAACTGTGCATACATTTGTTCAACATGCTGTTCTATAGAAAGTGTCCATTGTGTGAACTTTTGAAAGCTAAAGATTAGATAATTTTTTCCAACATATCTTTTGAAAGTTTTGCCCTTTTGTCATTATGGAACATTTGAAGGAGAGAAGTGTGGTGATTGGTTTGTTTGTTTTTTTTTTTCCCCTAGAAATAAATCCTTGTGGGATAGACATTGATACAAAACAATTTTTCTTCAGTCTTATTCAAGTGAAATTTTAAAAATACTGTTGACTGAGTAATAAGCATAAAATAGAGCAAATACATTAAAAATAAATGTATTAGAACATTTGGAAAATAAAAAAAAAATATGCGAAAGAGAACAGGAAAGATTTGAGCTTCTTTTTTTTAACTTTTCAACAGTTACAGTCAATACAAGACATATCAGAGGGTTTTTAAAAATTAGTTGCTGATAGTTATGTAGACAAACCTTTTTCTATGCCTACTAATCAGTGGGATTTCCCAATCTTTATTCCTGTTGTAGTAGTTCTGGTACGGTATCACAACCGCTGTAACAAAGCCAGAAAACACATATAGCCGTTTCTCTTCCAGTGATACCGCAGCAGTTAGTCCACCTGGTATGACCTAGCTTTGCTGGATAGAAATTATCTTTGCATGCCCACAACCTATCGTGCTCCTTTCTTAGCAATTTGACACTGAGGACTGCTGGCACCCAAATCTTTCAACATGGAAGCTCTTTGTCACCAAGGTAAATAAGGAAGCTATAGTTTCAGTACCTGAAGCTCCTGGCAGGTCAGCTTTTAATTATCTTGATCGTGTAATGACTGGTAATCTCATCGCTTTGAGCCTTACTGTACCTGCTGGTCTCTGCTTACTCTACTGGAAAAACAGCAGTGGTGGAGTCTCCTCTTCCAAGCCATACTGCTTCTTACTTTTCATTTTGGACCCACTGGTTTAACTGCATAGAAATGCTATATTTATCTACATTCTTGAAAGATACTCAGATCTATGTTATATTATAGGTTTTGTATGTTAAACTAAGAATAACCCATAGGAAGACTTGGTAGCCTGTCTTTCATTGGTTGGAGCTGATTTTCCCTCAATGAATTCAAAGTTCATTTGCTATTTTAAGGGAATCCAGTAAGATTTTGTTCTGTGGGAGGGCGGTACAGTGGGAAACAGTGAGTTTTGGCTTGCAGACAGAATTAGCTGGAGAATTTCTGGTTTTTGGCTGCACTTGCTGTAATAGCAGATTAGTCTATGCTGAGAGATTTACTGAGGTCTGCACAAAATTAGAAAACCAAATCTGCTTGTGGTGAAAACTTCTCTACCATGTCAAAGCCTGCTTAGGTATTCTCTGGGCAACCCACCACTACCTGCCCTCCTTGGATGCCTGATGTCTGGATCATAGCAAAGCCATCTGAGAAGTACATATTTTTTGATCTCTTGGACGTGCTTTCTTGCATATATGAAAATGGACAGAAAGGCAGACAAAGAAGGAAAAAGGCTAGAACTTCGTTCTCTTTGTTGTTTCTCTATAGCCTATCAATTATTCAAAAGATAAATGCCCAGATTTTAATATACGTGGCAAAACATGTTTCCATGAAGATTTGTGAATGAGCTACAATTATGAAATGGTTTTGCTGCCTCTGATTTTTTGACCAAACCTCCTCCAGACAGGCTGCTGTTTGTCATAGGAATCTGTGATGAGCATTTTACGCATAAGCGTAAATTTAAGAGCATTTACTTTGGTTTCACATCAGTATAGCTCATTTTAGCTCATGGTGTTTTTCCTTATTTAAACCAGTACAAATCTGAGGAGAATCTGACTTAGTAAAGAGAACTAAAGTCCTATCGGTAGTGAAATCATTAGGTTTTTAACAGAAAAGCTTTTATGCACATCAATATTATTGAAGAATTATTCATGTCACAACACTTAGTGCATAAATTTTAGTTAAATCTTAGTTTGCTCTAAGGGATCCCAATGTTTTCTTCCATGTCATTTCTGTACCTTTTTTTCCTCTTTGCTCAAAAAATCTGTATATTTATGTTTGATACTGAGTAATTTTTAACAGAGAAAAACTATTTGCATATATATGTCAAATTTAGGAAAGAGAAACATGAGAAAACTATTTCACGGATTTCTGGCCTGGTATCAGGAAACTGTGGAGAAGTAAATATTACGTCTCATCTACTGACCGTGAGGTTATGGTACACTCAGTTATGAAAAGTCATTTATAAACTACTACCTCCGTGGTTTTGGGGGGTGTGGAGGTGATATTCTTAGTTTGCACCTTGAAAATCATAAACCCAAAGGATTCGCTCTTACAGGAGGAAATATGTGAATTATGTTCGTCTGGGACTGGATGCTGTTGTTAAAAGTTGAGATTTCATTATTTAAAAAAAAACAAAAGGAAGGGAAAAAAAAAGCCATGCTAGGGCAGGGTGAACAAGTTATTTGCACTGTAGCAAGGAATCCTTGGATCAAGCAGCCTCTTTTCAAAAGTGTGATTGTGGAATGTAACAGCTGCTCAAGATTCTGCTAACTTGTGGGAGATTCATGACCAGTAGATTAATTTGCTTTTCACCAATTATAATTTATCTTACGTCAGGACTGTTTACATTTTCTCTGTCATCTACATGCATTAGCACCAGGTTAATGTGCAAACCATGTACTAAATTATGTCCTGTATAAATCTTTCCTGCTAAATACCACAGTCCTTGTCCTTACTTCCTGAGAATAACCTTTGATCTTCACATCAACAAAAAAAATAATTACCATCTCTGCCCAACCCAGGACAAGTCATTTCACTCCTAAATAGCTGCACAGCTGGAGACAGATGTGTTCTTCTCCCTGGGTAGACCCTACAGGGTCTTCCACGAGGCTTTATATCATACTTGTCATTCGTTTATCAGTGTCCAAATGTTGTACACTGGAAATGTGTGTAAAACGTTCTCAGAATTTCAAACAATAACAAATCAGAATGGGGGAGGGGGGAGAAAAGGCTGCAGGAAAACATAGAAGTCTCCCAGCTGTGCAAACTTAAGTAGCTGTATTAGCAGAAAATGCACTCCAAAAGTTACATTATTGCCATCTTCAGCAAAAGTTGATTCAAGGAATGCAATGTCAATTTTCAAATGCAGTGCCAAGCTAATGAAAAAATGTTTAAAATTTTCCTTTGCCATGTACAAAGACATCCAGACTATGGTATTCTATCCAGAGGAATCATGCAATTTTTTAATTTTTTTTTTCAGAAACAGTATTTTCTGACTCTGTTGTGAAACACAGAGGATCTCTAATATCTTTTGTTTTTAAAGTTAAAGAAGATTTTTCTGTCAAATATATGTCTCAGTGTTTGATTCTGATTTTCCCTTAATTTTACCTTCATGTGTCTTTGAGACATTGTTTTCTTTTTTTCTTTCTCAATGATATCAAAGATGGTATCATTTCTGCTACATTATAAGAAAGAATATTAAATAAGCACTATGAGTAAGAGAAATTACATATTTTAAATATTTTTAATGATACAATAATGAGAAATAATTTAAAGGAGAACAAAAATAGAAAAGATAAATATTTTTAACATTAACTTATGAAATGCAGTATCGTGAGCTTATCACAATCAATTATATGTCTACTGATAGTTTATTAGAGTAAGTTTAATAAACAAAGTTGTCCTAGGAGGAATATAAAATCTTCAAAGCCAATTTAATGAGCCAACTCATATTAAAGAAAATTTTAAAAAAACCCTCTGAGATCAAATGTCATATGAATTTGATCCAACATGACACATGCAACTCAAAATGAAAAAGGAACATGATGTTAAGCAGTCTGAATAATTAATATTTTAAATATACATTTTTCCCTTTAATTCAGAAATCAGTAGAATTCAATCCGAAAATGTCAGTCATCTCTAAATGAGGGAAGACTTACCCAACCAGGTTGAATTTTTTCCTCTCCTTTACAACTATTAGCTTTCTTATTAGTCTTCCCTGGTCTTTGCAGGAAGCATGGACAGTCCTGGCTCACTGTTCCTTTATTCATCACAACAACTCATTCCACCTGACAGTGGCACTTCTCCTAGCTCTTAATCTCAGCCATCAGAACAAAATCAAGCAGGAAAACAATCTGGAGGAAAAAAAATAACAAAATGGCCTATTGTCAAATGGCCATGTTCACCTGGGTACGCTTTCTATACTCTGCTAGTTGAGAAATCCAGACAGACCAGCCTTCTCTAGTTGAAACAAAGAGCTTATCCTTGCTGAATGCTCTTTTTCATCCTGAAGGGGGGTCTATCTCCTTCTGTCAGTAGAAACTGCATCCATACTAATGATGAATTCACCCTGTGGCTCAAAGGACAATTGGTTTGACATGGTGCATATCCATAGAGCTAAGTTCACTCCAGTCTTCCTCTGCAAGGTGGCCTCACCCATGTTGCCTGCCGGGAACAGTCCCCTAGCCCATACCACCCCTGAACTGAATCTGGATATCAGAGAGTGCTAACTAGGGTGGACCAAAACCATGTCCAGAGAGAACAGTAACAATTATTAACCAGTAGTTTGGAGATGATTAGCAGGATGGACACAGAAACAAGACAAACCCATGCCCTGTCCTTGTTTAAGTTAGAGTAGACATAGTTAAGGTGACTAAAATTGCCATCCTGCTTCTTGAGATATGTATCAAATGCACAGATGAAGCAAATGGAAAATGTTTTTGTGAGTGCATACCTGTTGTGCATGGTCTTACTATTTCTTTTAGTTGCAGACAATTCTCAAGCACTGCGATCATAAACAAATTCCTTCAGTCACATGGAAACCACAATTTTAATTGGAAATCATGGAACAGAACTAAAGCTAACAATGCAAGAGAAGGGGAAAAAGCTGCTTTACTTTTAAGCTGTTTGCTGCAGTACAGTTGTATAAGCAATTCCTTTCTTTTCTGCAGTAAGATCCCTAAAACAGTGAGCTGAATCCAATGAAAATTAGATCAGCTACTATGTGAGGGTCTCACATTACATTTAGCAGAGAAACGCAGTAAGCTTTCTTCATCTACATCTCTTTAACATGTCTGTGAATGGGAGGCTTCACAGTGACCACAAGGTTCAGAGTCCAGATTACATATCCCGAAGCAACCGGGGAGTATCACATTCTGTATAAAACATTTTTCAGCTAATACGGCAAGCAATGATACTTTCAAAAGCTTCTAAGGGACTTAAAAGTGTAAGCCCCCTTTCCAGCCAGGACCCTGGCCTGTATAGGGTACAGTCATCAAAAAAATGAGCACCACAATCCTGATGGTTTACATATCTCACCATCCCCAAGAGTGCTCAGCAAGAGTGAAGTTGCTCTCTCTGGGGCCCAGAAGCTGGATGAAGAACTGACTAAGCTACTGAGCAGATACTGCTAGAGCAGTTTTGGAAGCTTTGCCAGAGAAGAAGGCTCCATGTAGCTGGAATTCATGCCATTAATTCCTTTGTGAACTAATATTTTTGCAGTCTTAGGCACAAAATGCGGTATTGGTGGTAAAAGGTAATAACATCAGCGTTCCCTTTTACCTAAAAAACTGAGTGTCAGAGACCAATATGCGGTAACCTAGGGTTCAGAGCAGCTTGAGGGGATTATAGCCCACATCTCCCACGTGAGTTCTTCAGCCATTAAGGTAATGACCCTCATAATCATAAGCATATTTTCTCTCCTACACAAAGATTTCAGTATGCTACTGAAGGAAGAACAATTCTGTCAGACAATATTAAGACCGCTTGGTCCCAGAATATCCTTCAGAACCAAAAGCCATCCTGTAAGACCTGGTTAAGGCATACATGGCTGAAAATAACAGGTTGTGTGCCATCTACCTGGGAAAGCAGAGAGGACAAGGAGGAGCTGCAGCAATAGTCCATGGGTGGAAGATGACAGTGGCTGCCCAGACTCCCATAGGCTGGAGCAGGCTGGGCTGGATGCTCAGCTAGGTCCGCTTCAGTTCTTAAATCAACTGCTACCACAGAGACAATTCTGGATGTGCAGTAGCTCATGTGATATGGTCAGGTGAT
Organism: Calidris pugnax; assembly: GCF_001431845.1. Lineage (NCBI taxonomy): Eukaryota > Metazoa > Chordata > Aves > Charadriiformes > Scolopacidae > Calidris > Calidris pugnax. The sequence goes on from NW_015090899.1 coordinate 155,240, forward strand.
TTGACCTCCAAACAGCAGCCCAAATTAAACAACTCATGAGCAATCATGAGCAATAGGGACAGGTGAAAAAAATAAAAGTGCAAACCTTCTGCAGTTTAAGTGACTGGAAACTGAACCTTCACAACCACTGGGGCGGAGAAAACATCTTCATTCCTGTGTTTTTCATGTGGTCTAATCCAGCATGCTCTGATGTTGGATTTCACAGCAACCTGAGCCAGCTGATGGTCCTGTTCACCCTTTGCTCCCACCCTTTCTACTGTACGAGCAGCATTGTCTTGAGCACAGTCAGCATGCTGAGGAAACAAATGCCTTCTTCACATCCATTTTCTGTTGGATTTGCATGCTAAAATGACTCACTACAGAGAGGGCCAAACAAATTCTGAAAGGGAGAGGTCAGGACTCTGGCAAAGGGTGGGACCATGGCACCCAAAAGTTAATTCAGGTTATGCTTGCACACCAGCCCGTTGAACCAGCCACAGAAACAGGAAGGGGTTGCTTGGGCTTTGCTGTAGGCTTAAGGCATCTAGCTGCTAAGCAAGTGTAGCCAGTCCTAGAGCTCTCAAGGGGAGGTATTTAAGTACTTTTAGGGAACTTCCCCAGAAGAAATTAGACTTTAGGCAACCTGAGCATTCAATGATGCCTAAGTTGACATTTTTATGAATTTACGTTTGGATGAAGATGGTTTTTGTAGCAGTTAAACAGCATTTGGTTTCCTAGATCATTTTGAGATTTCTAACTCTTAGTATCAAAGCTACTTTTGAAAATGTGATGAAAGTCGCTAATTTGCCTAGGTGTCTTTGAGAATTTTGGCCATCATATTTCCAAACCATTCAAGGATAATTATAAATGCTGTAATAACTTCTGTGTTTTACAAGTGACTCCTGACTTCAACTGCAGTATAGTACGAAGTACCACATTACGTAGTACTCAGCTAGTCCTTTCTAGAAGACTGATTATCATTTTGATTGTCACAAGTTCTCTCAGAGAAGTCTTTTCTAGTAACTATTACCAATATGGTGCTAGAAAAAGTGGCTGGAAAAGATCTTTCTATGAATTATTTTTGAACAGAGAACTCTCAGATCACGGAGAACCGTGACTAGAAATGTACAGATGTTCATATGAAAAGCAGGCAGTAGAATAGAGAACTGTGACTAGAAATGTACAGAGATGTTCATATGAAAAGCAGGCAGTAGAATAAGGTTGCCTGCAGGGTTGGCATCTTGGCAGCTAGCATGAGGAGACATGTGCGAAGAAACAAGAAGAGACTGGCCAGAAAAGTAACTGTTCAAACAGGTGTTAGTACGAAAGGTGGAATTTTTGATCACCAGTTCAACAAGAAAATAATCTACTGTGTGCTAGCGCAACAGAAAGAATGCAGATGGTGGTGGTGGTGTTGCACTTCAAGAGCTTAGATATCAAGGGGATATGCATGATAGAATCCCTAATGTAAATGTAAATGTATTGAATATACATTACAGTTCACCAGTGTAAACAGGGTTAGAGCCTAGAAATTTAAGAAGAAAATTAAGACAAAAACATTTCCTGGGGCACCTGTGTTCTTCCTTAAGGGCTTCTGGTCCCTCAGGATGTTCTGATTCTACCATTTGTTGTACAGGAGATGAAACAAATATGTATAGCTAGAAACTAAAACAAGAACTAAACCCATCTGGGGATATCACCTCACCAATATTTTAATTGAAAGCACAGTCTTCTTGCTCCAAGCTATTTTAAGATAGTTCTCCTCTTTCTCATGACCTTTTAGATGAGGTCTGTAGTTTTATCTACCTCTTTTGGGGGTCTGAAAATAAATGGGGAAGTGATAGCAGTGAGTATTCTGATCCAGTTCATCATGATTTTGGAGATATGCTTCAAAAGTGAAAAATTGTAGATGGCATTGAGTGTGTTTAAGCCCCAAAGCTTCATTTTCTTGTGACACTCAATAAATATCTCAATGGAGCTGTACAATACAGAATGTTACTGTAACTACCTGTACTTCTGTCTGGTTTATTCACTCATAGATCAATGTCATCAGGGTAATAAAGATCAACACAACTGCAATACATATTTAGGCATTTATTTCAGTTCTCTACTGCCTTCATCTTGCATTAGCATGTAAACCTCTGTAAAGAGTTCTACAATGCAATGAATCGTCCCACTATGCCACTAAGAGAAAATTCCTCTCAGTTCCACTGAGCCATCAGCCCTGCACATTGCATTTCTTAGATTTTTTAACAATGTGTAGAGAATTCAGAGAACAAGAACTTTAACATTCCAGAGACTGGAGAAATCACTTGAAAGGAATTAATACAAAATAAATGGATAGCCTGGGCAAATAACCTCCTTTGGTAATGACTAACAGAGTCCTTTAGGATGGAACAAACTATTACCTTGAATTCAAGTAAGCACATTAGAAAAAAAACTGGAAAGGAAGAGCCCAGATGAGTAACAGGTACAATTTTCTAATGAGGAAATAGAGCAGATGGTTTGTATATAACTTATATGCACTTACATGACTATGGATCTGAGTCCCTCATCATTATTAAGGTATTTATCCTCTTAATTCTCCTGTGATATTAATTCATATTGTTATTGTTGTATTACAAATGAGAGCGGAACAAGGTAAACATATCTCTGAAAATTTTGGCCTAACTCAAAAAGATGTCTATGAAAGACTAAAATTCAGAACAAAACGAAAAACATCTAATGCCAAAAATAGCACTATTTCTGCTCTGCCTAAAAGATTTGGACATCAAAATGTCTAAAAAAAACCCTAATTCAATTCACTTGTCCATTATAAATGCATGACAAACACCTGTAGATATGGAATATTTGTTTTCTGAAGTTTCATAGTGAATCAGTGACAGAAGCAGGGAAACAATCCAGAGCTACTGAGCCCTTCTCTTTCTCTTGTATGAACGAAGCACGTGACTCTGGTTTTACGCCCTTGAAACTGTACCTTAAGTTTTAATAATTTATATGAAATGAACTGGATATGTGACTTCAAATATCAATCCACAGCTTTTCCAAAATTAATTGACTAAATAGTTTTGGTAGTCAGCTGCCAGTCACTACTGTTTTTTCTTCACAGGCCGTACAAAAATGGGAAGAAAAGACACAGATGTGCTAAAACATAGCCAAGAGTTAAAAGTAGATATGATATGAAAATTTTACAGATTGACTCCTCTAGGAAAATAGCTCCAACCATTGTTTTAAAGGTCTACATCTTTGTGCATAACAAAGCAAAGGTTAAATAAGTTTAAAACTTTACTAGCTGGACTGTATTTATACCGTAGTAAACTCTTCCAAATAACAAGCATACAGTCTTGACCTTGGAAGACATTGAGAAGACAAGTGCTGTCAGTGACTCTCACTCACACAAAACTGAGCCAGCATCAAAAATGTCAGCAGAACGTTTTCTATTTTCATTTAATTCTCCCGGCGTTTTCATTGGAAATGTGCATACACTTCAGCATCAGGCTGCCAAAGCTAAGGAATTCTCAGCTCTGCTCAGGATCTAGTGCAGTTAACCACTTCACTGAGTCGTTGGAGCACTGCATGAAGCAGGGGAGCAGTCACCTTTTCCCAAAAGTAGGACCCTCAGAGATGCAATGAACCAAAGACAAAAATACTCAGAAGTATCCCTGATAGGACATTAGTCAGAAGATGGTGCTATTATAACAGAGCTTCTAAGGCAGCTGGGGCTCCACAGGAAATCAAAGCCTACAAGTCAGGCTCAAGAGAAAGCAAACCCCAAGTGGAAATTGAAAGTTGATTTCAACACAAGTTGATGCTCAGCATCTCACTGAATGCACCTTACAGAAACGGACTCACTGAAAGACCCTTTGATTCTACGCCTTGGCTTGTTTGCTCTGTTCACATGAAAGGGGAAATGCACACAAAAACATACACTTTAAACTGCCATTCACAAACTCATTTGGCTCTCACCAGCTCACTTCAGAGACCCCCGACAGATCAACATCATTTTCATGTATTTCTACACCATATAGCATACTTCCATGTCAAAATATGGGCTCTGACTGAATTGCTGCTGGTGTTGCAAACAGCCTGGAAATACGCAGTAAAACAACTGCAGTGCCTCTGGAGCAGGGGTATCTCAAGTGTCTACACAGAACTGCTGTTCTGTGCCACATGGAAGTAGCCTTACAAACACTTCCTTTTCTATTTCTAAGGGAAAAAAAATGGAGGTTGCTCAACTTTTCATAAACAGAATAGCAAATCTTCTGCAAAGTCAGAAAACTAGAGTGTGAGTGTGAAGGAGAAAGAGCTGATGGTGGGAAAATGAGCAAACAAGAATATAATTACCAAAACAGCTGGTTGCATGTAAATGAGCATGGTAATTACCCACATAGCAAATGGGTGATTAGAAATGCATGAAATTAGAATAGTCCACAGAAAAGCTGGTTACAGTAATTGATGGGATAAGCAAGATAGATTCTGCAGGTTTTGGGCAATCATGGAAACTAGATTATAGAGAAAAAAGCAAAACCGTCAAGCAGGAAGCACCACAGATGGGTTTTACTGTCTGACAGAGTTCTCTTCCTTGCTAGAAAAGCCACAGTGTTGTTTTAATTGCTAGAATATAAAGAATGTACGTATACATAATGACAATCCAACTGGGGACAGGAGTCCTCATCACGATCTAGGTATGTAATGGAAGAGATCTCCATTTCTGGCTATAGTTCAGTACCCTTCTGAAGGATGCTACTGTATTGAATAAACTTCTAGTGCAGCAATCCGTTTAAAAAATTGCAAAAATCCTATTTATGAGCTGAAACAGCTTGATTAGCCTGACATTGCTTGAGTGCTCAAGCAGACCACTCTCCTGAAGGGAAGGCTGATGGGCCATAGTGCTTGGAGTTAGGGCAGTGACATATAACTAATGACTGTAAGGAGAAGGATATAGTAGCTGTGCATTACATTTAGTTGCCTAATTAAAAAAGTGCAAATATGTGTGTGTCACCTGATTCCTGCCTTGACAATTGTTTTTTTGGCTCATTTCTTACAGCTTTTTCAACAACAGAGGTCAGCTAAGGGGAAAGATTCAGAGGAGTGAGAGTAAAACATTGTAGGAAGTATTTTGCAGTGCTACTTAGTTATTCTACAGTAAATCTGGAGGAGAACTACTGCTTCTACCTGAATAAACTTCTAGTGCAGCAATCCGTTTAAAAAATTGCAAAAATCCTATTTATGAGCTGAAACAGCTTGATTAGCCTGACATTGCTTGAGTGCTCAAGCAGACCACTCTCCTGAAGGGAAGGCTGATGGGCCATAGTGCTTGGAGTCAGGGCAGTGCCTTGTAACTAATGACTGTAAGGAGAAGGATATAGTAGCTGTGCATTACATTTAGTTGCCTAATTAAAAAAGTGCAAATATGTGTGTGTCACCTGATTCCTGCCTTGACAATTGTTTTTTTGGCTCATTTCTTACAGCTTTTTCAACAACAGAGGTCAGCTAAGGGGAAAGATTCAGAGGAGTGAGAGTAAAACATTGTAGGAAGTATTTTGCAGTGCTACTTAGTTATTCTACAGTAAATCTGGAGGAGAACTACTGCTTCTACCTCTGTGTGTATTTACATCATGGGAAAAAGTAAAAGAATGGTAAAAGACTTAGAGACAGTCAATGGAAATGGGGTGTAACATGATTGAAGAGAGGGGTCAAATTCTTTCCTGCCAAAAATGAGCAAACCTCTGTGAAAATGTCAGTGAAGCTTCACTCAGAAACGTCAGGAGAAATTTTAGCCAGTGTGGGAATTTCACAACGACTACTTTTCTGTTGTTGAAACAAGAGCCATATCTTTAATCACTTTTTCTGATTAAATGCAGGCATTTTCAGCGGGCTCTACCGTGCACCATTCTGCGAGACGCCTCTCCTGTTTCCCTGCCTTGGATTCTAAGATGTAGAGCTCCCGGACAGCCCCCGTGTCTGGACTGTGTCAGAAAAGGGAACCCTGCAGCTTCCAGGCTCCTTTCCACAAATGTGGGAACTCACAGTCCCCGGGGCTGCTGGCTCCTCATCAGGGTACGTCGGCGGTCGGTGGCCGCAGCCCCTGCCAGGCGGACGGGGCTTCTGTGAGGTACCAACCCTGTTTGGGCTCCCCAGCGATGGTGGCTGCTTCCACAGCACTGATGTGGGCTCTGCAATTCAGCAATGGTCTTTTAAAAAACTTTTTAAAAATTGTTTTCATGATCTTTTTTTAAAGCTTCCAGTCGAAGTTTGAGAATTTCCAGTTCAGTTCTGAAGTGTGAAATTCTTTCCCCAGAATGTTAAGTCATGTCCTTCAGCCACTTTTTGTGGTAGATGGGTGAGAGGAAAGAATAAAAGCGTAAAAGCTTGGTTATAAGAAGAAGAAAATTGAGAATTAAGCAGTTTATTGTATTCTAGCATGAATAATATTCTCATTACCTCACTGTCCAATACAGACAAACAGAAAGAATCAGAAATATATTTACAAGTATTTCAAGGGTGCTGTTAATTTTGATAGATTTTGTATTTACACCAATATATCTGAGACTGAAAATCTGGTTCTTGGATATATGTCCCGAGGTTAGCAGTGTAGGTCCTGCTAGTTAGCAACTCCTTAATTGTTGCTAAATTAATAGATTTCAAAACATGAAATTTAAGCATGCCCAGTAGTTTGCTAAAAATCATTTCCTTAATGGGAATCCCAGTTTTTTACTAGCTATACCAATTCCATTTTCAAAGGGAAACCAATTCTGGTGTTTTGTTTCTTGCTAAATGTCTGAATACTTTTTACAGGAAGGTTTTGTGGAAGCCTATGCACTTACTTTATGTGCTTATCCACAAGAATTCATACCATGATAGCAAACCAAGAAAAATTCCACGTGTGTGAAAAAGAAAGAAAAAGTGAGCAAAAAGATTCCTCAAAGATTCACATCCCAATTAAACAAGTAACTAACTTGGTAGGTCTTGTCTTTGTTCCATCCCTCCGGCACAGTCTAGGAAAGAGCATTCCCTGTGGGAGCTGTTAGTCTTGAATAATAAAACAGATAACATGCAGAGAAGGCTGAAAAGAGCCGTTTCAGAGGTTAAGGGAGAAACACTAATTTTGAAAAGGAATCCCAGTGGTGCATGTATAATTGGCCCAAATAAAAGGGAACACACTTTGTTGTGGCAAGTTAATATGAGACAGCTCAGCAACCAAAAAAATAATCAGACACGAAAAGCTTTGTTTTCCAATTAGATCAGTTCAGGGAGTTTGATGTATGTGCCATGTTTCTCTATCACGTCTTGTCCAACTTTTGATCTCTGTGCAGTTGAGTAGCTCCAGGTCTGAGCTGGATTTCTCCTTTGTGGAAGGACTTATGAGGGCAGAGATGCCAGAAAGAACCCCCTCCAAGTTTTCTCCTCACAATTTAATTACAGAGCATTCTCATTCTTACAAACATTTCTGCTCACAAGTCAGTTGGAGACTCAGAAGAAACCAGAACAAGTTTATACAGAGAAGATCCTGCTCCCACATCTCTGCTTTAATATTATTGTCTGAGAGCTGTTCCCTAGAAAATATGTTTCTCTCATATCTCCAGCCAACATCTGCCCTGGGATCCCCTGCTACACAGTCTCAGTCTTAACGCAGTGCTGAGCTCCCCACTGAGCAGGAGGAAAATGCAAGGAAGAAAAGGGAGGGATGCGTCACTGCCTTCAACTCTTCTGGCGCAGATTTACGACGCTGCTGAGAAGGTGCTCCAAGATCAGCTTCAAAGTCATCTTGGTTAGTTCCATAGAAGTAGCTTTAAAATATAACCACCCCCACATAGGAAAGGTGTGGTCTTCACCCTGCACCTGGCTTGATTCTATCACTCACTGCCCAGATTTCCACAAACAATCATGAAACTAGAAAAGCACTTGGTAAATGCAAAGTATAGGTCCATGTAGCCCCTCAGATTGCTTATCATCCATTAAAGTTATGAGCTTCAGGGATAAGAGGGTCAAGCATATGCATCACTCTGCCAAGAATGTGGGATGGGGGGTTACAGCACTGGGAGAGACACTGGGGGTCTGGTTGTCTCCCCTACACTGCCTCTCGTCTCCTCTTCTCGTAGCCAAGTCTCCACTTCTTTGTACCTGTAAAGTAGCAATACTAATAACACATACTTCTTTTGTAAAGCATTAACATCTGCTAAAGCAATGAAAATATCTTCATTCATATTAATAATAATAATTGATGGTGCCCATCTGGAAGCAAAAAAGTACAGGAACAGAACAGAGCATTTAGCTCAAAATATAGAAGTCGAGACAAGCGTCTGTGTCATGTGTTGTAAATATGGGAAACAGAATACAAAAGGCCCATTTAATTCACATGAGATTCCCGGTCCCTCATGTACCACGTTTGGTGCTGATTTATTTGAACTAAGATGGCAAGAAAACCTCCTCTTGCTGTTTTGGGTTGGATTTTTAGTTTAGTTTTCTTTTGTTTTTAATCAAGCTCTTGCTCAAGCCCTGTGAGTAAGAATTCAGCAACACATTGTAAATCACAGTTTGCAAGTTCTGTGACTGCAGATGAGATAGTAAAAGATAATGCTGTATTATTCACATGTGGCTTGTTCGTCATTCAGGCACCACATGTCAGATTCTCCCTATGCACAGCTGAATGTGTGAGCAGAAAAGTTGGTAGAGATTGCAAAGAACACAGTTTTAAAGTCCTGGTTATTGGAATCCTTTGGTTATTGCTGAAACAATTCAGAATCTTATGAATACAAGCGTAAACCGTTCTTTTTAACGGTCTTTGAGTCAAAGTCAATTCACGATGAAACCGTTTCAAAAGAGGAGCTGACAAAAAAACCCCAGAAATAGGCAGTCAGCAAGCCAGCAAATGGTAGAGAAAATTATATTCCAAAATGAATCGTCTGACATCCCATCATGCTAACAAAAGCTTTCTGAAAGCTTCACATCCCAATTAAACATCCCAGCAAAACTTCTTAAACAGTGTAAGATTATTTTAAGGGTGTCAGGGGCTGTCGTTGTTTACAGTTGCCAGAGCCATGGGGTTGTGAAGGACACGTCGGTCAGGACTGCCCTTCAGACCTACAACAGAACAAGGAACGATCATTCTTTTTGTTTGAGGGCATCCACGCCAACTTCTGCCCAAGGTCTCTCTAACTGAATTTTGTGCTGATCGGATGTCTTGCTATGTTGTCATCTACCAGATGGCTTTAAATTAATTTCATTTTTACCTTGATTTAAATTAATTTCATTTTTACCTTGATTGGAAAAAAAAAAAAAGCTAATGCAATCCGAACAGGTATGTTTTTGGCTATCAGCAAGCATCTCCCACCCCTGCTCCCTAATTCAAGAATTTCAAACAGGTATGTTTTTGGCTATCAGCAAGGATCTCCCACCCCTGCTCCCTAATTCAAGAATTTCAAACCTTTGGCCAAAATTATAAAAATTTGGCCCTATAAATGCTTTGTGAAAATGGGCATCCAGACAAAGAAAAGATGCCCACCAAGTGGTCTAACTGAAGGAAGTTCACAGCTCAGCACATCAGAGACCTTATAAATGCTGCACACTGCAGTCAGTCAGAGCTCACCTTCTCTTGGACAGCAAAATCACCCTCGGAGAACAAGGCACTTCTAAAGGAAAATGAAATCACTGCTGCAATAATATTCACCTCCCAACTTTGACTTCCACTGGGTGAGTACTCCTAAGCCGTAGAAGTGGTCACTAGTAACATCCTGTAAACATTTAGTTTTGGCCCAGAATGGGCAGCAATGGTATTAAAATTATGAGTAAGTTAAAGACTGAGAAGCTCTGACCTGTAATGTAACATTAATTCTGTACAGAGCTGCTTCACTTTTTCTGGTTTTCAGTCATTTAGACTCTTTCCAGTTATTGAGGGTACAGAAAACTTAAATAGCTTTAAAAGGAACAAAGTTCTTGTGTCCTAAAGGATAATGGAATGATCTTCCTAACTACAGAAACCGACTTATCTATAGAAATAGATATAGATATGGAGATATGGGTATAGATTTAATATAATTTAATATAATTATATACATATTATATTATATATTATGTATAAATATATATATAATATAACAGGTATTTGAAGCAACCAAGCAAAAGAACAAAACCCCCTGTATTAGGTACTACTGGAGAAGGGCTCACCTGAACAAGTTTACATAAAAACACACATATATGCACTTATCTGGAGCATGCAGAAGGTGTGGTGCCACTATCCTTCCTTTCAAACAGATGACTGGCCTGTTAGAGATTTATGGAGAATTTTGAAAACTATTCCTCTTTTCTAGTATATTTTGAGTAGAGTATTAGCATTTGGAGGTATGAGTTGAATGCATGATTTTTATTAATAGTGTAGATGGTTCACCAGCTGCAGTTTAAGAAGTACCTAAATGTAAGTAATTTCCAAAATGTCTGTACTAAAAAATGAACTGCAACAAAATCCATCCATAATTATTGATCACTTGCTTTTAGCTTTAAATCATGTATGAAGTCTGTGTCATTTTGTCATTTGTCTCAGAAGCAAAATCACAGCAGAACAAAATAGCATTACAGGTTTATTATGTCTCAAAATATAGAAATATATTCCAACAGCATATTTTAAAGAATAATATAACAATAATCTTCAGTTTCTTATTCTCAAAATGGTACACCATTATTTAAAAATATATTACTTAATGTACCCAAAATTTAGTTTCCATCAAATCCCATTTAGAATAAATTGAGTTCAAAAAAGCATATCTACCTACCCAATTTATACAGAAACCAGTAGATTTTTTTGAAGACAACCCAGGAATTTAACTGTTCAAAAACATTAATTCAGGTGGGGACGTTATATTTTGCTATACACCATTGTGCATGAGCTGCAACTAAACGTAGATATGTAGGTAATGTCAGTATAAAATAAAGATGGAAGTGTAAAATGGAACTGTTGTATTAAGGAGAAGGAGCTACCAAGACTGAAATTAGAACTGTTAATTTTTTTTAAAAAATGAGTGTATGCATAAAAGGATTTATGTATTACACCAACAGCAAGATAAAATAAATTAGTTTCTGCAAAAAAGACATTTGCACATACACATGCATACACACAGTTACACACACACGCTGATTTTATCAGTCTGTAATATTCTGAGTTTTCTGAAATATGTTTTAAATAACCAGAGAAGTATGAGTTTACATGAATAGTCTGTCTAAGGAGAAACTGATATGTCCTATTTATTTTTTAACGACTCTCTGAGAACTGTTTAAATGAAGCATTTTTAATCTAGGCAATTCATGATAAAAGCTTATATTATAATTAACCATGTAATAAAGAGCAAACAGAGTTTCTATTTTCCCATTTTTATAACATTAAAACAGAGGGTGTCCAAAGACATTAAATGTACCCATATTCAAAATATGCATATGGGTGGTGATGGTGGGAATGATAATCTGGAATTAGTTGTGCAATTCACAACCACAGGATTTCATTTGAGGTCAAAAATTTAGGGAGATTAAAATTTATAGAATCGTAGAATGTGTTGGGTTGGAAGGGACCTTTAAAGGACATCTAGTCCAACCCCCCTGCTTTAACTAGATCAGATTGCTCAGAGCCTCATCAAGCCTGACCTTGAATGTCTTCAGAGATGAGGCCTCCACCACCTCCCTGGGAAACCCATTCCAGTGTCTCACCACCCTCATTGTAAAGAACTTCTTCCTAATGCCTAATCTAAACCTATCCTGCTCTAGTTTAAAACCATTGCCCCTCATCCTATGGCTACACGCCCTTGCAAACATTCCCTCCCCAGCTTTTTGGTAGGCCCCCTTCAGGTACTGGAAGACCTAGAGCCTTCTCTTCTCCAGGCTAAAAAAAAATTATTTAAATTTTTTAAAGAATTTTCAAAATTACAATTAGTTAATGCTAAAAAAAAAGGACAGATCTTAAGTATCGTGATTTAAACCAATCTCCACCTGATAGAAAAGCAGATGGGACTGAAAGTAGGCTGCAAATTACCCAATGGCTCTTATGAGACGTGTTTTCCATCTTTGTCTGAAAACAGCCACCATCAAGGACAAGGCTTTCAATTGAACAGGTGATGACAACTGCATCCCTCGTGTCTTGCCTTGCACACTCAGAAAAGGCATCCAAATGTGGGAACTAAATATAGTGAAGCCCTTCTGTACCCCGTCTTCTGTATATTTTGTGTATATAGTAACTTATCTATATAATGGGAGGCTTGTGTGATTTTTTTGCTTAATTTTACCTTGTGCTGTTATTATTAAAATATTTGCTGGAGCAGCGTAATAGGCAATAGACTGATACGATTTGAGGTAAGAATGTTGTAATTCAATTTTTAGTGTTAACTTGGAAAGTCATAGGTAGAGGCGAGCGTCTGTCTCCACAGAATTCCAGAAGCTTTGAGCCTTTTGCAAACTCTGCAGCCCACAAGCCAAGAAGTAACACACTCCTCCAGTTACACTCATCTTGTTAAACAAAATAGTTCTAACAATTATGTGCAATCATTTCCTTTCTATTTTCTATCTCCTATTTATTTATTTAAGCTCTGTTCAACATTTCACTTTTTCTAATGGAGCAGAACTTCTAAAAGAAAAAAAGTATGTTTCGCCAAGCAGTTTTGTTTAGTTTTTTTCTGTGCCTTTTTCTAAATAAATACCCCACCACAGTTTTCATTGGCACAATATGACCAAATGTATTTTAGTTCCTTTAACAATATGAAGCAGTTATAGAAGTTCTGGAGTTTTTAGCTTTAAACAAAAATCTATACAAAGGCTTTACTTTAAAATACTGAAATGGAATGAAATAGTTTCCAGTATGGTCAACTGAAGTTTGTGAAGTTCTACTGCATAGTGAGGTGACCCATAAAATAAATGGTTCTGAAATTTTGTTCATACAAAAGGAACTATATACTTTTAAATAAATAAAAGCTACTATATACATTATACTGTACATTTAAATGAGAGATGACATGAAATGGAATAAATTTAGAACTGCCTTTTCATCAGCAACGCTCATATCTTGACTTTATTACAATCCTGAATAAAACCCTCTGCTTTAGATTAATTTTTTTTTTTTTTTTTAATTCTTGTGGCAGGCCGATGCAGCCACCAC
>NW_015090899.1:168454-399819 GCF_001431845.1 Calidris pugnax
GCTTTAGATTTCTTTTTTTTTTTTTTTAATTCTAGTGGCAGCCACATGAACGCACCACCATATTCCTGTATTTTTTTAAAATAACGTTGGAACTGTCATCAAAGTAGAGCACGGAGATCGCATTCAGTTTTGTTGGTGCACAGCATGGCTTTGGTACATGATCAGGGAACATCAAGTGAACCTGAAAGACAGATAAATACATAGCTCACGTATCAAACAGAGAGGTACAAGGGCAACGTCAGCGCAAAACATGTCTTTGCAATTCAGAGAGTGCTGTGGTCACAGATTTTCCTTGGTTAGCAACTTTAAAGCACAGCTTACCTCCAGAACAGCGCTCTGATTTCAATCGCATGGGCAGAGTTAGACAATAGCAGATGGAGAGATAAACAAGGAGGAGCGGCCAAGACACAAAGTTGGGTTTCACATGAGATTTAGGAAAGGGCTGGAGTTAGGCAGCTGCTCAGGAAAACGTTTAAACATATTGTGGGTGCCATCTCTGCTGAGGACATGAAGCGCAGGCTCAAGTCCCAGCTCTCACTGGGACCTCCGGGAGCGCTAAAATGCTTTCCTGTGGCAGAGTCTCATCGTGGAGAGAAGCCCGAGAGAGGGCAAATGCTCAGATTGAAACTGTTTTCAGCCTCTGAAAAGGTAAGATGTGGGTTCTCATCATCAGTGCAGTTTAAGGTCTTATCTGGCTATCTCTGGATCCAATTCTAACTTCTGCCGAAGTCAAAACCAATTCATACTGGGCAAAAGGTTTGGGGAAAGGGCTGAGGGGGAGAGGCATTACGTACACTGGGCTGAAAAATATCCATGAAAGGTTAAAGATAAGGAAAAGAGGTTTGAACAGCATCCCAGAACCAACAAGATCTGGTGGAAATATCTGAAAATGGGGGAAATACAAGTTCTTTGTACTTGAAAGAGGGTTGGATGTAATATTCTACATATGCTGTAGACTTGGAAACTGGGGAGGCCAGAAAAGAGGGAGTTGTAATAGAGAGGGCAAGAGATTATTAAGGCATGGATGAAGACTTCAGCAGTAATAGGTTTCATTTGTATGTTAAGTCTTTGTAAATCTGTTAGAGCCATCTGTCTTGCAGTGATATAAGCGCAGAGCCTTTGCCAGACAACAGAGAACAGTCTATCAGGAAACGATTTTTACATAACTGTTACCATGAGAAGGTCTTTTGAAATGAGCAATAATAAATCCTGAAGTAGCAGTTTAGTAAGGGTTTAGACACACATTTAAAAACAGTTTAACAAATGAATAGCAAAGCGCTGGAGAAAAGAATGATTGTGCCTCGTCTAGGCAGCTGTTTGCCCTGCTATGACTCCTGGTCCTACCAGGCCTGCCACCCCAGCTGGGAGCTTCATGGCCCTGCTAGCCCTGCATGACGGCGATGCTCACAGCCTTGTCAAGAGTGAGCCTGAAAGTCAGGGTTCATCTACCATGCACGGACCTGCATGCCCATGAGGTCAATTCTACTCCAGTGCCTTTGCAGAGGGTGGTGGGAATCAAGACAGGAGAAGAAAGCTTATAAAATTCATTAAATGCAGTCTGTCTTGTATTTATATGTATCTGTATCATCTGTCTGACTAAGTTCAGTCTCACAAAAAAGAATGAGAGAGAGGTACTGGCCCAGCATTTCTCCTATTCTTGTTACAAAAGAAAAAAAAATGAGTCAGTAAAGTTTGGAGGGGTACCAAGGAACAATCACTTCCCAACACAAAGAGTGGGCTTTTTTAGAATGGTGTAATCAGTATGGCTGGGAGATGATTACATTTGGATTAGGGTGGGGTGTATGAATAATTGTTTCCCAAGCCATCCCCATGTGCACACCTTGTGTAAATCTGAATTTTGTATAATTTAAACCAGAAAGCATTCAACTACTGTTATCTCATCTAATTTATGTGCAGTTAAAATTTAATTAGCCTCATCATTTTTTGGCTGCACAGCTGAATGCATGTACAGTACATGCAGAGGGAGACACACAATTCCAAAAAGGCCATAAAAAGGAGGGAAAATTTAAGTATCCAATTTAAAAAATAGGACAAACTACACAAATTTCTTAACAATGGGAAATTAACCATTTTTGGAAAGGATAGACACATAAGAGAAAGTAGCACTGGGCCACTTCTTATTTAACAGTCCATAATTACACAGGGAACTCTAACCTGGGGATCTCACTGATATTGGCAACTTTTCTGGACAATGTTTGCATAATGCTAAACTATTGCTTTGCTGACCTATTTCTTTTCAGCTGAGCACTGCATCTGTGCTGTTCTTCATCGTCTCCTAGGCACATGAATATATTCCTTGCCAACTAGCATTTGCTGTTCCCCTTCACCTGAACCCCTTACCTCAATTCTTCTGTTTATTTCCAGTCTCTGACTTTTTCCCTTCTTTTTGTGAATCTTGCTGACTTGAATTCTGGTATAGAGGAATAACGTTGCATTGGTGGCTGGACTTGTAGTAGGTGCAGAAATGAAAAGTCGAATGGAAAGGAAAAGGTCTCAGCACATGCTGAGGTTTTAAAAATGTCACTCTCATGTAGAAATACTTGGCAGTTTTCACAAGCAGATTTTGTTTTCTGTCAGGAAGAAACCAAACTTTCTTTGTCTGTTTGAATTTTTTCCCCCTTTTCTTTCTATTTGGGGGTGGGAGTTGTTTGTTTTGTTTTTTTTCCTAGGAGGGTAATAACTGTACTCATTTCTGAAGGAGAAGGTTTTTCAGGCCTGGGGTTTTTATGGCAAAATCAAAGAAAAAGATCACCATCCATGGACAGACTCATCAGAGTAGTCTGGTGGTCAGGATACTTTCCTGTCATCAGTTTACATCAGAGAGAGCCTTAAAGCCATGTTTCTTTAATTGCAGTTGAGTGCCTTGACCTTTCCAGAAACTAATTAGAGATGGCAGCCCTTTCCTGTTCTAATTTTGCACTCCCACTCCCTCCTCATGTATTATCTCTCATTCCTCTGCTTCTTCATCATTCTGCTAATACTGATGCTGTTCAGAGCCAGTTCTTCAGCTGGCACAGGTGAAAAATCATGACCAGGCACTGGACTCACAGCATTACGTTCAGACATAGTCTAAAAGTCTTGATTTCTTTAGGTGTTGTGTTTTCTGACCCATAGCTGAATGCTGCTGGGATAGAGGAGGCCTAGCCAGCTGCTTCAACTAAGATCATCTTTTATGGTTGCCCCAGCTGATGCACAGGACTCACATAAGAACTAGCAGAGGCAGAAAGCTGGCTGCAAATCCCCTTTTACATGTACTAGGCAGAGCAGCAGATCCAAAGACACTTATTTATAAATTGCATTTGTTAGCCAGGCATGACTGAACACAATTTCTTAAATGAAAATGCATCTGCTTGCAAAGCTTCACGTTAAATTACGGTTTAAGTATCTCTGCCAATAGTTGACAACAGAGGTCCACAGAGTGGCCAAGTGTCAATGTTTCTGGAAGGTATAGCATGTAGATGTTAACATGGAGCTTCAATAAGCTGCAAAAAAAACTCTTGGAAGTGGGACCAGGGGCCCCTTTGGTTCTTGTCTACACAATTCTCCAGTAATATGACATAGTCTTCTCATGTGTTACTGCATTTGAAATGGAAGCGAAACCTACCGCACAGGCCACTCTGGACAGTTCATCCTCTTTCCAGCGTAATCATCAAAGCACGTCTTTGAAATGGGTGATCTTTTACACAGAAACAATCAAAACCCAATAGTAGCAAAGAGAGAAGGGCACAGCCCCTGTCCCGAGACACTTCAAACTGCAAAATATGCAACTACAACATAGGCAGAGGCATACCAGAGTCTGAACAATGGCGTGGTTTGTCGCGTTCATGTGGGCATTGAGGGGGAAAGAACACTCTCCGTCGCAGTAAAAGGCAGCGTAGCCCTCCGGTGCAATGATCCAGTCCTAAACCAAGAAGAAATAAATGCACTCAATCTTTTCGTGTTTTTTTTTTTTTCTCTCACTCGGAGAATTTAAGACCATATCAAACTAACTAAGACTTATCCAAGGACAAAATGAACTTCAGAATGTGGCATGTTGAATTACTTTTTTGCCAAAAAAAAAAAAAGGAAGTATTTGCTTTGTTTATGCACAACTCAGATGAAAATTAAATTAAACTTAGAAATCTGTACTGAATACAAACTTATGGGGCTGTAAGGGGAATTAGGTCCAACTAAGTTTGTTAGAATACTTTGCTTCCCAGGCTGAAAATCCTGAGCACTTCTTGGTGCAAAAAAAAGTAATTAAAATGCATCTTCTTGCTTCAGCATGCTAAACGCCATTAATTGCGTTATTGCATGAGGCTGAGGGTTGTTGGAGACAACAACAATTGGAATGTCACTGAATCATTCATTTTGGGTATTTCTAGCAACACAGCATGGGGAAAAAACCACAAGAGGGAAAATATTTTAAAATGTTAATGAAAGCTATGTGTTTAGTCTGCTGAACACCACCATTGCCAGGCAAAGGTAATGGAGGTGCTGTGGGAAGGGCAGAAAGGACCAAGTATTCAGTTCTTGGGTTTTGTTTCTTTTTACCTCATTTCACTTTGACTTTCACCAATCAAATATTGTACAGTGTAGCTTTGACTTTCCAACTCAAACCTTGAAGTCTTCAGAGTGTTTTTTTATGAAAAAAAATAGATTTTCTTTTCTCTGTGACCACCTTGAGTGACTGATCTGAGACTCTTGCACATCTTGGGGCATATCAGAATTTACTGTTTCAAAAAATGAAAAAACTGCTGATACCTGGAAAAATCTGTGATCTACAGAGAGACAACAGCTCACTTGTTCAGTAGCCTGAGTTCAAGTCAATACCACAAGCCTGCTCTGTGGCTGGGGATAGGGCGATTATGCTCTGCGGACTTGGGAAAACAGTCTCTGCCAACTTCTTCAACTGCTGTGAGGATAAACATACTACAAAAAGTCAGGCAGAGTAGTGAGGTCGTATGAGAATCTGAGCTAGATGTGTAAAGGATGAGCTGTCACTAAAGAGACAGCACACTTTTTTCTCCTTGTAGACTTGTTCTGCTCATAGAATTGTTTTAAAATAATTCAGAAGATTCTGAAATGCACAGACGGCCGTCTCTGATTTCTTACCTAGGTAAGGCAATATGTCTAGGTCATAGGTGCTGATGACCACCTTGTTCTTCCTTTATAGAAAGCTTCTTGCTTTCTGGAAAAAAATCCTAGATTGATCTCTCATAACTCCCTGCCTTTGTCTTTATGAGCTTTTACTACAAGGTACCTTATTTCTTTTGTTACAGTATGGCAGGATGAATTTTTCCTAGAAATTACATAAACTTAGCTATGGTGTTCTAAAGATGACTGATCAGTGATCCAACCTGTAGTTCCCTACGGACTGTACCCCAGCAAAATCTCTCTGACCTGCAGTAGACAGCATCGAACCAGGGAGAATTCAAGTGCAAATTTCAAAAGTTCTATTGCTCACTGTGGGGATTCTGGTTTCATTTATTGCATATCTATTCACATCTTGAATGATAGTCCACATTTATCTTTATATGAATTAATCCAGATTTTAAAGCCATTAATATCTGCAAAATCATTGAGAGAACAGCAGGCAAAAAAAAGGTAAAGCAATAGTGGTAGGGATTCATTACAAAATGCATCGGGAGTTCTCGTCACTGAAATACCAATTACCATGAAGAAAAGACTCTAAATGATGGGGGACTGTCAAATAGGTTGTCCCAATTTGAATTGATAGGAAACAGCATTTATAATCGTACCTGCCATCCTAAGTCTCGGAAACTCACGTAAAGTTCGTGTTTCTTACATGCTTGCTTTTGCTCGCTTGTGTTATAATCTACAGGAAGAAAATAATAATAAATTGTTTAGAAGCACTTCTAGACACAACAAGATTTAGCTATTTTTGACCAAATTGTAAAAAGGAAAGGAACAAACATGCTGTCATTTATATTCCTAGGGTTGGTCATAAAGGCTGTGTAAGCTTGGAAATGCAGAACCAGCAGTGTCAGCCTGACACAGTTTGTGTACACGGGGGAATCAATGCACTCAGCATTAGGGGAAACAGGTTTACAAGATGTCTGTATGCTGGCCAGCCAGGTAACAACTCTGATAACATGGACACAGGTAATCAAAGGAGGACATCCAAGATATGGGGAATTCATCTGTATGTTGGCACAGGTTTAATTGCCAGGTAAAGAAAGTAGCCCAATTCCAAAGATAAATTAACAGTGACAAAAATTGTCCTGAAACAACAGAATTTCCAGAAGTCTGTTATTTAAATATTAGCACATTCTGCACTCCTTCATTTTTCGCCATATTTTCTGGAAATATTCGCCGCTTGATGATCTTTAGTTGGTAATACTAATGTAAACAAGTAGACTAACAGATGCTTTTTAATGTTTCTGCACTGTTACAGATGTGTCAGTATAAAAGGACACAGAGAACCCTCCATACATGCTTCTCCAGGACAATCTTAATCCTGGAGAAAACCTGGTACTTGTTCCTTACTTCCCCTGAGTTACAGGACAGGAAGGGAAGAGGGTGATGCCTTGGTCACATTAGCACCCCAGAGCTGGTTTATAGTGCTATTCAAGTGATGCCATCAGTGAGGCATGCGATGGAGCAAGGAGGACAGGCTGTCTCCTCTGGTTCCATTTCAAGAATGCTTAAAGTGGCTTTTTTGGACCAAAATAACCATTCTAGAAGAGGAAAAAAAAAAAAAAGAGTTGGCTGAATTTCAAAGCAGCAAAATAATCTGTAAACAAACAAGGAAGACACTGAAAATGAAACAAAATCTTATTTTCAGGAACAATTTTTTTTTTTTAACTTATTTCAATAATATAAGACTTGAGACTGGGATGGGAGGGTCTTTGTTGAAAAAATTCTGGAAAATGGAGAGGCCTTTTTCACATAAAATGAAAGGGAATGAGTTCTACAGTCTGTGAGAGAACCTGCTGTAGTGATTCAGTATCCTTGCAGAAAACTCTTCCAAAGACCTGGCCTAAAGGAGCTTTTTTGCAAATTTACCAACTGCTTCTTGTCAGCTGTCCTGATCTGTGCTATCATTGTTTCTCTGTGTTCTCTTCAGTTTCTCTGTGTCTTTCTGAAGATGTGATGGCCAAAACTGAACACAGTGCTGAATAAAGTAAAACAATTATTTCCTACAGGTTCTGGATTGTTTTTCTAGCAGTATATTCCAGAACAGAAGTTTTGCAGCAAAACCACACTGTCGAATTAACTGTTTGAGATCCCTTTTTTATATACTCCTGCCTAGTCACTTTAGGATTATGTTCCATTTATGCAAATCAATGCATAAAGAACAGGTTGGGGGTGAGGATGTTGATGGGAACTGGAGTATGATGGGACTTGCAGCAGCTGTGAAACAGTGGAGTTAAAAGGTTCTGAGAGATGACCAAGATCAACAGCAGCATTGCAACCCTGGATTTCAGGAGAACAGATTTCAACTTGTTCAGAGATCTTCTTCAGAGGATCTCATGGCCTATTGTCCTGGACAGCAAAGGCAAACAAGAGAGCTGGCTGATCTCCCAGGACAACCTCTGAGAGAAGGACAAGGTAAGTCCACTCACATGTGCAGGTCAAGTAAACATGGCACAAAGTTATCCTGGCTGAATAGAAAACTCTTGACTGAGCTCAAATTCAAATAGGAGTAAAAATAACGTGGAATTGGGATGAGCTACACAGAAATAATATAAACACATTGCCTGAACATGCAGGGTTGGATGTTAGAAAACCAAAGCTTAGCTGGAGTTGAAACTTGTGAGAGATGTGGAGGTCAACAAGAAAGACTTCTATAGGTACATTCATGGCAAAAAGGAAAACTATGAAAAATCCATAGGGCAGAGGACCTAGTGACAAGGACTCAGAAAAGGTTAAGGTACCCAGTGACTTTTTTGTCTTGTTTTTTATTGGCAAGATTTACTCTCAGGACTCCCAGGCCCCTGAGCCTAGTGACTGAAGCTCTACCCACAGCAAAAGAAATAGAGTTAGGAACCACTAAAGCAAACTGAAGATACACAAGGCCATGTGAAAAGAAGGGATGAACTTCAGGGTGGGGAATGATCTGACCAACATCATTGCAAAGTCACTCCCTGACATTTTTTGAGTGTTCACAGTGACTGGAGGCTATTTTTGATGATTCAAAAATGCAAAATGTCACACCCGTCTTCAAGAAGGGCAATCAGCTTAACCTCAGTTTCTGGGAAGTCAGTGGCATAAATTGTCCTGGAAGAACAAGAATGTGTTTGGGAACAATTAGCATGACTTGACTAGACCAAACTATGCCTAACCAACCTGACAGACTTCTGTGGTGAGCTGACAAGCTTTGTGGGCTTTTGAAGAGCACTGGGTATTGTTCACTTTGCTTTTGGGAAGATTTTTGATAGTCTCCCATAGTATTCTTAGGGCCAGATTGGTCAGATACAGTTTGGATAGGTAAAGAATATAATGGGTGGAAACTTGGCTGGGCTGCTGGACTTAAGGGGTTGTGATCAGTGGTACAAAGTCCAGCTGGCAGCTGGTTACTAGGGATGTCCCTAAAGGATCAGTACTGGTGCCAATACTGATTAATGTCTTTGTTAGGACCTGGACAATAGAACAGAGTGTGCTCTCTGAAAGTTCACAGAGGATACCAGGTCTAGGAGGAGTGATCAGTCATCCAAATTACCAATAAAATATTGGACTAAATCAGATCCAGAAGAGGCTTGATGAGTTGTCATTCAAAATACCCACCCAAATTTTACTTTTATTGGTAACATGCTCCTTGAATATGCTTTTTCTTTTAACAGGCTATGTACCTACTTTCTGTTGGATATACCTGGGCCCCAATATGTCTCCTGAAACTGTGTCAAAAGCTGTGCATGACTCAAGATATATCCATTTGCAGTACTAAATAACTAGTTCTAATACCACCAGGGATGTTAAGTCAGGCTTTCTAAGCTATAATACCCCAAATCCTCATTCCTTTTTAATTCCTTTTTAAAGATTACTACTACCTTCTTAACTACAGTATTTTGCTAACCTTTCATGGGCTGATTCTCAATGACAGTCATTAAAGGTTTTCCACAGGTAGTTAGTTACCTGCTGCCATCTCAGATACTCTCAGTCGCCCCAGGGCATGTAGGGTAAAAATACATACCCACATCCTATGACAGTGCTGTGTTTTTCTGGAGTGGCCACTGGAAGCAAGGAACGATACCCTAGGACATGATGAGTTTTAAAAAATCTGTCTACCTTTAATATAAACAAGAACTCTTAGTCACCCTTTGTGCTGAGTTGTCTGTAATGATCTAGTATGTTCTGCACACATATCTTTAATATAAACAAGAACTCTGTCTGTAATGATCTAGTATGTTCTGCACACACATTAGAAGTAAGGTGAAAGTAGTAGAGAGTAAAGGAACTTTATCTTAAAAAAGTTGGACTGTGTATCACCAATCACTCTTTACAAGGATCCGTATACTGATTTTGATTAATATCAGTGCTCGTAGGAGGTAAATATTGAGCTTTTCTGTTTCAGCTACTAGTGGGAATTTAAAATTCAGTCATACAGAATTCAAATCACTTTGCAAAAAAACTGTGACTGAAAAGTGTGGGAAAGAAATGCAGATGAGACAGTCAGGACAGTCACAATCTGGTTTGAGATCACAGCCAAGCAGGCAAACAAACGAAAGCTGAAGATTGCTTTTGCCAGTTTTCCCTCAGTCATGACATTTTCATATTTAAAAATATTTTAACACCAGAATGTAGAAGAAGTCCCTACAGTTAAAGGAGAAAGGCTGAAAAATAAATATGTAAGTCATCACATAGGTGTCTTCATTGTCTCAATACTCTGAATTATTTGAATATAGGTGGTGAGTGGTCACACCAGGACACCTGATAAGATCGTCTGTGTTTCATATCGGACGTCTATCTGCAAACCATTTAACGCACACACCTACAAAGAAAGTGAGACTGGAGCAAGTCTGTATTCTTTCCTTGAATTCTATCTTTCATATAAGACACATGTTGTGTATAATGTAATATTTCATATAAGTATCAAATGTGACATTTATAATAAGATCTGGTGCCAAGGATCCAGTTTCACATACTGTAGCTTCAAGGCCCTTATGCTTTTTCTGTAGGTTATTGTGACTAAGAAAACATTGTTCCTCAGCTATTTGGAGACTGCAGCTGGGGTCCAAACCCCTACATAACAGAAAGAGCTGTGGAAAGAGGGCAAGAAAATATATTTATAAGAAACTTAACGAGGACTTTTTTTCAAGGGAAATAAAGACATATAGACATGCCTATGTGTACTGTCACAAAGTACTGTGTTTTTAATTAATTAGTGTGACACCAACCAACAAAATACAGGAAATACAGAGTTAAGTATTGCTTTTTGTTTTGATCTAACTGCATTGTGAGTGAAAATTATGTAGTTTTGGTTTTGAGTTTCCTGGTGTAAGTCACTATTCACTATTTAAATGTGGATATCCTCTTGTGCCCAATTACACTGCAATTCTTTTTAAATGATGTTAAAACAATTGTTGTAAGGAAGAGTTATGTGATGCAATGTGGGAACAAGTTGTCTTGTTTAGATTTGTTTTCCTTTTATCTACAGTTTGACAAAAATACAACTGGTTAAGTAATAAACAGTTTCATCCTCTGTGCAGAGCAGGCAGGTGGAGTCTGAATGCTAAGTTTAATTATGTCTGTCTTTGCACTGCACTGATGTCATCTTCTCTTGAAGTTCTTAGTAACACAAGGATGCTGACCCCAAATCTGTCAACATTTGCCCAGCTGTTATAATAACTGACACATATAGTTTTATTTTCTTCATGTTGTGTTCGTGCATATCTTCATGAATAATTCAAAAAATTTATTGTCCGTTGGAAGGGAAGAACTGAGTTGCCCAGTGGGACTTTCCTTTTTGACGTGCTGAGAATAGGGTAAAGCTAATCACAGAGGTTCAAGAACTTAGAAAAGAAGACAGCAAAAGAAAAAAAGCAAAAAGCAAAAGACAAAAGGCAAGAGTCAAAAGAAAGATGACAAAAGGTAAAGGCAAAGGGAAGGAGAAAGAGAAAAAAAGATAAGAAAAAGGAAAAAAGGGGGGAAAAGAAACAGAAAAGGAAGAATCAAAAAGCAATGAGAAAGAGAAGGCATGACTATAGGCTTGATGGGCAGAGAGAATTATAACTGAAGCCTACCTATCTGGGTCTGGCTACATAACTTCTGGCCATGTAGATGAGCACTTTTCACTGTCAATGTCTGATTTAGATGCTGCAGATATATTATGGAGTAAGCTTAGAAGCAAGGTCCTACATCACACAATTACGTTTGCCTATCACTGTGTCACTTACATCAACAGTGTTTTGAATCAAGGGGTGAAAGAGACTGGAATATGGTTTATTGACAGGCTGTTGTGAGGAAGATGATGAGCCGAATTCTTTGGGTGTTTCTTTGGTTTAAATACAAAGAGATCAATTATACTTTTAAAGCACAGCTCACTGTTGGAAGCTGTAGGGAACCAGGAGAATCAGCCTTCTCCCGTAAGCCTGTGGGGTTACAGCACATCCACTCCCCAATTCCTGGGACTGGTGAAGAGGAGGAGAAGGGCATAGTTTTTCCCTGATAACAGGCTCTTCCCATGGAAGAACTCTGCCTGTACTCTGAGAAGATGTGAAGATCTGGGGATAGGAATGTGTTCTCCCCTTCATGTCTTTTTTGCACAGCCTGCAGACTGGGTGCCTAAGGAGTTTAGGAGATAATTTGTTTCATAATGTTCATTTCACTAGAGAAGCTCTGATTTTTCTTGGTTTATGACAGCCCTGGAAGAAGACTGGATGCAAAGATGAGGTTGACCAGTGTTTTGAGACCCGTAGACAGCTCTTCCTGAGGTAATCCTCATGCCACTGCAACTCGCTGGCCTGTGTTGAATTTTTCCCAGGTTAAACCACCAGGGAGCATGTGTTCAGCTTTCAGCTATAATCAATTTAAATCAGTTCAATTCTCATTTCCTTATGGACTAGAAAGATGGGATTCAATCTGAAAGTATTATATTTAGGTATCTTGTGTGTAACGTGTACTCTGATGATCTTCCCTTCCCCCAAAATAATGTAATTCTCAAAATTAGTAGACATTTTCCAGGAAATATGAAAAAACTTTTTTTCATATTTTTTTGTGCAGAGAGAATGTTATTTACCCTTGACATAAGAGATTCTATTTGGGAACTAATGCAATTGCACAGATCATGTTTGACTGTATTTAAAAACAAACAAACAAACAGAAAACCCCATCCTTGTGTTGTGTTATTATGTCCAACGCCCTTTTATAAAAATTTGAAAATGCATTGTGTGATAGCAGTAAAATAGAAGGCACGGTTACTGCAGAAAAAATTCATTCACTACTGAAGTGAATGAATTTAGAGTGAGCATCATCTAGCAAGCTTAACTGATGTGCATGCTTAAATCACGTATCAATTACAAGATGCTCAGTCTATTTTTAACCTGCATTGTTTCAAAAAATCTCAAGTTTAAACAGTTAATGAAGAGAGGATGTTTAGTCAATCTCATTTTATAAATAAGGAATAATTTTAAAAATGTCTTTCTCCTATAGAGCATGTAATTTCTTTTATTTTTTAAACTAGTAAAAAGCTAAAAGTGCCTTGTTTGGGACTTCATCCATTATTTATTTATAAATGCTCCCCTGCAATATTGACTAATAAGGGGTTAGAAGTTAGTTGCACACATGAGTCATTTGTGCTATAACTATCCAGAATATCAGAAAATTTGACAATACTCAAAAAAACCCTAAACAAAAACCTGTTGTAAATAGAAATCCTTTGTGCCTTAACAAATGTCAGGGGCTTTTAAAAAGCCTGGGTCCTCAGAGGGAACATGTGCATCTCTCTAAGCCACCTACCTCAGAAATAACTACAGTCCAGGTCCTCGGCAGAAACTAGAGAAGTAGGACAGTATTTTTTCTACCTATACATCATATGCAAACAAAATTGAGCTCAGTAATGAAGTGGTAATAATCATTACTGTGAATTAAAAACTGTTTTTTTCAGGGTATATTTTGAGACTAACCTTTAACTTTAAAGTAGGATTTTAGTCCAGTAGATCACCGAGTAAACTTCAAGTTTATAAACTTAGAAGTTTTGCTCACGTAACCAAAGTGGTTTAAGCAAAGCTGGGGAGGGGTGAGGTAGACATGGAGCGGGAACACACTTTCTGACAGTTCAGCCAGTGAGCAACATCTCGTTAAGCTGCTGTGACTCCGAGCAGGTGCCCATAACTCCCTTAAACACACTAGAAAAATCATAGTTTCATCTTACCCGCAACACTTGGCATCCTAGAAGACTCCTGATGACTACTGGATTTGTTGCGGTTCTGATTTTTCCTTTTATTGTTGGCTGCTCGGACAGAACGGAAAAGCACTTCACTTGCCTTGAAGAACGCAACCATGAATGGTTGCTTTGACTGAGGCCCATGCCTTCCAATCAGGCCAGCAGATTTAACATTGATACTTCGACCTACAAAGTAACAGAAATCATAAGTTAAAAGGTGAGCTCCTGCCCCTCCTGAAGCCACTGTGGGAGCTCAGCTGCTGACTGGTAAGGATTCTGCCCGTAATCCTGAATTTACGTGATTAAGAATCCTAACTGCATTTTGTTGAGCAGAACACAAAACACAAAAAAAATTCAACAATGTACAAAAGTTTCAATGACTTTACAGTTAGTATCACAGAATCACAAAAACACAGAATCTTCATGGTTGGAAGGGACCTTTGAGATCATTGAGTCCAACCACAAAAAAACCAAATAAACAAAAAAACCCCAAAAAACCGCACCAAAAACCCCCACAAACAGACACAAACCAACAATCTCAGGCTCTAGAGCATGCCCTGAAGTGCCATGTTTCTTAAATACCTCCAGGGATGCCAACTGCACAAGATTGCAGTTTCTCTGTGTTATATACCTTATCCATTATACAGGTATTTCCATTTAGTTTCATATGCACATCTATAGAGCTGAAAAATGCATGAGCCCCATTGATGTCTTAAGGCTATCGAAAGGATAATGTCATGCGGTCATCTAATTTTTGCATCACTGGAGCGTGAGATGTGGAACCTTATACCCCCAAAGCAAATCAGTAGCAAAGAGAAGTGTAGATAATAAATATGCTTCCGCTTGTGAGATGTGGAACCTAATCCCCAAAGCAAATCAGTAGCAAGGAGAAGTGTAGATAATAAATATGCTTCCGCTTTGAAAATAAATATTGTGCGGTGCTACTCAAACTGATGTTCATTCACTAGTAAAGGTAGGGAGGCATTCGGTTCTTCAAGAGAGCAGAGTCTGAAATATGTACATTATTGACTCCGGTTCCGTTCCCCGGGGATGTGCATATTTCTTTAAAATATTTGTTCAGTCAGGACTATGCGGTAACCTCGCTATATTGTAAGCTCTAAACCTCAGTAAAAGAAAAGAAAGCAAAACAAGTCACTGAAACTGCATCAAGTGACATTTCAGCAAATAAACCCTTGCTCCTAACAGAATTTACTTTGGCAGCACAAACACTTTTGTGCGTACGTGTATTATGCAGAGCCCTTCACCTGTCAGAAAATGAGACAGTGTCATGTGAAGCTGTGCAGCTGTGCTGGGTGGGGGACACAGAGGTCCTTTAAAAGGGAAGGTGTGGGCACGAGGCACCGCCTCGGGGGGCACCTGGGGATTCTCCTCAACCCACTGGAAAAGTTGGCTCCTCGGCGGGCGGCGAAGGAGCATCTGCCCCACCAACGTATTAATGCCGTTAACTCCATCACCCTGAAAAAGGACTTGCAAATAAGCATAGGAGTAAACCTTATAGAAATAAGCATATAGGTTTCCTTTTCAAACACAAACTTACAGTGGCTGGACGCCAGAGTCTATATTTCTTAGAAAAACTCTATCACTGGCGTAAATGAAAGAGGCAGTTTGATTTGTGGTTAAAGTAGTTTCCATTCTACTTCCACTGTAACAAATGTATTAATTCAGCTCAGACTTCCTCCTTCTGGCAGCCCTTTTGCAGTAAAAAGAGAAATTAGAAGTTCCAGCCAAATACCATACCTTGAACTGACCCACTTCAATACATAAACACTTTTACAACATGTTTATTCAGGTGTAGCACTTTAAATTGGTTTAAGATGTTTCCAGTGACAGAGAGCCCCGCAAAGGCAGGAGAAGAACTGAGAAAGTTAGCAGTTATGGAGCAGAGTAATTGGCAACATATTCTGAACAATTTTGATAATTACTTTTTTGACTGCAAGGGAAAACTATATTTGTTGAAGCTTCTGATTTCATTTTAAATGGCTTTTTAGTCCTGTGCTTCTTTAATTCTTCTTTTCATGTGTTTGAGTTACTATTAAATAATTCAGTAACATTAATTTCTATATGTTCCAATCTTCTCTTGCAAGTCAGATATGAAAAACTGTACAGACTATTCTCTATTCATTGCAACATGGACAAACTAGCCTCTTACCACAAAGTTCCAAGTTTCCCCTCATTTCTAGAGGGAATATTTTTACTATTTTTTCTTTATTTTTTGTTCCAATGACTTTCAGAATTTTAATTTTATCTGTAAAAGATTAATACCTTACTGGTGGACATTTTAAGAATACTATTAGATTTATATACTGAGGGCTGTAAAGATGTGTGGAGGTTTTCTGAATTTAAATCTAGGTTCTCTGAATTTACAATGGTGGATATTGTGTGCGAAGCAAAATATCCTTCAAACCAACGTGAACTCCCTTTAAAATAACTTTTAATATTATTAAGTTTCCTCTGGGTTTCCTTTAGACTTCAGCAATGAGATGGCTATTAAGATTCCACAAGTTAAGGCTTACTTGGTTATTCAGGGTATAGAGATATGCTATAAAAAATTAATCCTGTAACCCACAGCCTTTTTACACACAGAAACAGCTTATGTGACTTTATTCCTTTATTTGCTTGATCTTTTAAGCAGCCAACCTAAGTTTTTAAGACCCATTTGTTCAACTCATGCACGAGATGTGCACTGAATCTGCTTCTCATGCAGTCAACAGGAAAACTTTTCATTGACTTCTGTGGGTTCATCATTAAACTTTTCTCTCTCGGTTTATCATATACCTTGGGTCAACTGCAACTTTCAGAAGATGAAGGAAACAAAATATACACTGCCCTTGAGACACTATATTTCTTCTGAGGAGGATCTCTGGACCGTTTGGTCTGGAAATTCAAACCACATATGTTGTCTCCATTTTAGGTTGCTTCTGTGCAAAAGAAAGTTTGCATTTACAGAACCTCTATTATCCTTTCCTTAAAAAAAAAAAAAAAAAGAAAAAAAAAGAAAAAAAGGAAAAAAAATTAAAAGAAAGCATGCTTGTGTGGAGATTTCCTTCAGTCTAAGAACACAAAGCTTTGACCCTTCCTGAACAGGAGGTATTTCAAAGTATCCTGCTACAGCAGTATCTCCATCTGTGTTCTGTGGCCTTGTTAGGTAGTCGCTTTTGTCTGTAGTGTGGATTTCAGAATACAGTAAGAAAAATCTTTACTCTAACTCGAATTGACCTTTGTAGCAAGAAGTTTCACTTTTAGTAAGTCTATCATTTCTTGTAAGCATTTAGAAAACCATCAGATTTGATGACAGCTGAAAATCCAGGTCTGTCCAGCCCACAGTTGTTCCATACTGTGGTATTAGAGCAGCATTTTCTAAAATCAGCTGAGTGACTCAGGCTGACCTGCTTAACTACAGCTTCCCTCGGAGCTTCACCCACATGAAACCGGTAAAAACCAAACCAGCAAGGTGTCTCTCTGCTTCTCGTGAGCATCTCCGAACAGGAATTGATCGTGGTCAAGCATTCTGAAAAATGGGTTTGTTTTTACACTTCCAGTGTATCTTTAATTCTGAGGATTTAAAAGAGTTTTCTTTAGACTTAGAGGAAAAGAAGAAAAAAAAAACTGCAAGAAAAGAGCAGTCAGCTAGTGCTTACTCCACTGAACCAAACCACTGCAATTACCCCTATGCCTAGAAAAAACAAATAAGCATAACAGATGGACTTTGTGTGGGGACAGTCCAGAGCCTTTGTATTCCTCACATTCTGGCATGCGCTTCTCAGTCCTGCTATGATAATTTATTCTCTCTTCTCCATATTGACAGGTATATTTGGAGACTAAGACTTATTTAAAGCATTATGTTCCAAATCTGCTGAACTCCTTAGTCCTTATTCATATGATTTTGAGTCTTTGGCAAGATGTATTTGTTTGACTTGGCATTTAAACATTTTTGGCTTTTATTCTATTTGATAGTAAAGTGCCCTTAGCCGTTTGCATAAAAAGTTGTATGGAAGTGCTGGTTTGACTGATTGAACTGAATGAATAGTATTTGCCTTTTCACGTTCTGTCCCTTTATAATAAAGGAATCGCTGCTGCAAAAATAACTGTGAAGTTCAGTTTATAAAAAGGTGCTACCACAACATTGAATATTTTGTTCTTTTTTTTTTTTTTTAAATATATATCAAGAGAATAGAAATAGCACTCAGGATTGTAACTGCAGAGCTATTTGCTGTGTCACTCGGTCCATTTTTCTGCTGTGACACGCAGTCGTATCATACAATTCTTTTCACGAACTGATCGACTTCCATCTTAAAAGTTCATTTTCCCCCTCAGCTGCTCCAAATGGAAATGCAAGAGCCCTTGCAAAGAGCAAGCCTTCAGTAACAATCCGTCTCACAGTCCTGACCTGGAGACATCGCCTCGTTTTTCATGACATTCAGAAAGCTGACTTCTTCTGAGATCGCCAGTGTGGATGCCAATGACAGTGGTAAGATTTGTGACTTGGCTGTCTCTCCTCAGGCAGTATATATTTTATGTAAGGCATTGAGCAGACACTAATTTTGCAAGAGCTTTCAGCCATTATGCATCTTGGCCAGATTTACACTGGCAACACAGGACAATGAGTGATTCCAAGATCCGTTATTTTGTCCTGAGTCATCGAACTGCAGCAAACCACTCATTTTGTTATGAAAAACAAGCACTTATTTACTTTCAAAAGTGTTCAACAAGCCACAAAACACATTTTACAGATTAACCACTACTGCTAGGTCACAGTAGTTATTTTGGTAATAATTT
Organism: Calidris pugnax; assembly: GCF_001431845.1. Taxonomy (NCBI): domain Eukaryota; kingdom Metazoa; phylum Chordata; class Aves; order Charadriiformes; family Scolopacidae; genus Calidris; species Calidris pugnax. Next base: position 186,600 of record NW_015090899.1, read on the forward strand.
TATATATTTGTAGATAGAAATGAAAGCTTTAGTGTTGTTGTGAATTCATTTCTAGTCCACTGAAAAAAAAAATTCCAATGCCACACCTATGGGTTTCCTCCTCGTGGGGAGTGATATCTGAAATGAGGATTGGGAAAGGCCTTTTGAAGAAAGACCCTGAGTGTACAAGGCCCAATAACATCTAATATTTGAGCAAAAACTGTCCTGAGGCTCTGAGTCTGAAAGTTTGCAAAGTAGTTTCCAAAATTAGATAGACAGTTGTGTGGTTTCTCATGCCTGAATAGTGTCTCGAGAGCAATTTCAGAGAAACAAAAGAATTGAGGTAGAGTTTGGCTACCAAAGCTTAAATGAAGACGTATTAGAAAAAGAAAACCTAGCAATCCAAATGTGATGGTCCATATATAAGACATCCTCCAACTCCAAAGTATTTTATACTGTCTCTATTGTATCATCTATATAACTGTTATGCAAACTTTTCCTCTGGTGGACACATTTATCTATATCAACATAAAATATGCTTTCGAAACAAGCTTAATGTGTTTTATTAACTCTTCTCCTCCTTGGAGGCTTTAAAGAATTCTGAAAAATGGGTGGTCTTGGATGGTCTGGACTGCATTTCCAAGGCTTCACAGCTTTAGTCAAAACTAAAGATTTAGCTTTTGTTTTTAAAATTTTACATTTTGTTGGTTTGATTCAGTTCAGTTGAAGGAATTTTACATGTCCTTTTGTGTTGATTTTGGTATTCATAAAACTCGTGAAGAAAGCACTTGGGAATATGTTAGGAACCATGCTGTATAATGTGGCAGTACCATGTATGCTTACACAAAAAATCAGATGTAATCATACACAAATATGCTAGCTAAGTACTTGATTTATCCTTTCAATTTAATGTACTTAACCTGTGAAGGGTTTGTCCCAGGGCGGCCTTTTCTGCACAGTTTAAAATGTGCTCAAAAAGACAATAAACCAAGAAGAGATTAGATTAACTGGTTGTCCACCAAAGAATAAAAGCCTTCTGAATGATATGAAGCACAAATCCTATCATCTCTAAAATACCGGTGCTGAGAAGCAGATGTCTCCTTCATCTGTCTGGGGAGCAGGGTGGAGGGGGAGCTGCGCAGCTGTAGAGCCAGGGACCAGTATGCACCAGTACGCAGTGGTGGCAGGAGCCCATCTCACCTCCCTGACCCTCCTGCTTAAAGTGTGCCCTTACTAATGGAGGGTGCGTTCACATCGCTTCCTACAAGCAGACATAAGAAAATGCTGACTGGATGTTTGACCCAACTGGAAAGGGGGGTTACATCCATCTGAGTAAATTGCAGAGTGCCCAGGAGCACTCCCAGGCGCTGGAGCTGGATCTTCTGCTCTGCTCAGGGTGGGAGGGTGCTCCTGGTACGCTGACATCCTATGCCAGCTCCACCACAGGGTCCCCAGCAATCCAAGTGCTGCAGGGACTTCTTCCAGGGGGGCAGCTGCCATGGGGTCACCCTGTTTTGGAGACTCAGAGTGTCATCCCTCCAGCTCGTTTTGCACCACAGTATCCCTGAGCTTGTTGAATTTACTAGTGTAACTTTGGCCAAAGTCAGCTCTGAACCAGAACTCGTGTAGCTGTACTTAGGCAGTGCTTGAGCCCAAGCTAATAAAACCTGCTGAGGGGCAGGATATATTAGCTCGGGTTCAGTGCTGTGCTAACATGGCTATATGGCTTCCAGATGGCTCAGAATTTAGGCAGAGCTATTGCCTGCCAAAGCCCATATATATATATATCTCAATATAAATATATGCATCCTAAATTCCCCCACTGTAAGGACACTAATGAAGGTGGACTCACTCCTGATACTTTGCCTTGTAAATACCAAATCCAAGAGACTTAAATGCAACAACCCTGCAACATCCTGATGGCTACCATGGTCACCTAAGTTAGGTGCCAAGGTTGACTGGGGGCAACCTTGCAATGAGATTGACAACATTTAGCATTCTAAAGGTGACGTCAAGGCCGATGTAAGTATGGAGCCAACTCCCTGAAGAATTCAGAGGGGTTCCAAAGAATGTTTATCAATATGGTGATAGGCACTTTATATATATAAATATATATATATATTCAAACCATTATGGGTTGAAAGCCAGGCAGCCACCCTCTGCGACATAGAGAAGGTGGCCATGATGTCTCTCTGGAGGCTTTGAAGGAGAAAGGGGTTTTGGAATGCCCAGGCTGAAAGGAGTAACGGCTAAAATAGAGAGACTGTGTGTCTTAATGTGTCCCCCATTGTCACTGGAGAAGGATCTCACCAGTCCTTTCTGCAGCATGTAGGATTAGGAGCCAAACCTCCTTCCAGGGGACACAGGTCAGAGTGTACGCAACTATGTGCTGGAGAGAGAATTGGCCTTCCCCAGGCTTCACTGGGATCAAGGAATCTATTTCTTTCAAGTTTCTCTTTGCTCTGAAGAAAAATAATAATCCTGAAGTAAGAATCAGAGTCGGGGAGCTGAGGATTCCTACTCCTGCCCACCTCAAACAGCAAGAAAGCCCAAAGAAACCTTCCCTGGGACTATGTGGTAACAGAAATCACTTTAATCAACTTGGGATTTTCAAAGTTACCACCAGTTTCTTCCCCTCTGATGTGTAGGCAAATGGAAAGTAACCGAGAGCTGCAGTAACCTGAGAGAAGACACTGAACTACGTGGCCGTGGGGGCTACCCAGGATGTTGTACTGACAGCTGTGCATTTGGAACTTCTTTTATTCTGTGCATCATCAAGAGTCATCGTTACACTTTATCTCCCTCTCCCATTTTCTGTAGACAACACTAGATTCTCATCAGCAATGATATAAACAACAAAAGGAATACTCTTGCAGATATTTATGCTCCTCCAGTAAAAGTGACGTTCAAACTGTTGCTAACTTCCAATTATAAAAATGTTAAATGTTAATACAAAGGTGCTGATTCACTGGAATATGTTTTAAGACTTAGGAGACATATGGTATATATACAGGAAAAGCGTCAAATGGAGCTTTTTGAATTGTTTTTGCATCTGCATTGATTTTTATGCTGCAATTCATCTAACACTCGCACTTCCATCAGTGTGAAAATGAGCACCTCTCATTTTAAACACCATGGAGAGTTTTGGTGTCAAAAGGAGGGAATCGGCCAAAAAGGGATGCTGCAGAACGTTGAGGAGACATTAAAAAAGAGAATCAAAAAAACCTGATCCTTAATTTACCACAGCCCCAGGGAAACAGTGCATTATATGTTGACAGCTTCCATATGTGTCATGCAAACCTTTATTCTTACTGTTCAAAATAAAACGTCCCATTAAGAGAAAAAGTCTACATTTCATGCTAAAATGAGGCGTATGATACCAAATACTGTCTTAAAGAAAAAAGAAAACACATTCCAATGTCATGTGGCTTTTTGTACTTTTTCAGCATTTTCAAATGGGGAAAAATATGAATTACAACAAGCAGAAATTCTTCCAAAGTTATTTTTATCACACTGTTATATTAAATAGTTACAATTATTTTTTTTTTATTCCTCATGTAGACATTATTATTATTTATGCACCATCTTCAGGGATCACCAAAGATACATGTCTATGCAAATAATTGCCTAAAACGTCACTGAAAGATAACTGTAAGAAAGATTGCTGATAATGCTAATGATAATATAATAGCACCTTACGGTTTCTGTAATTATTGGTACCCTATTTTAAAGGTGTTGTATGAATAAATCTAAAAATTAGTATGTTCTTCCAGACTTGATTATCCAGGGCCCCAGTGCAGCACCCGAATGCCTCAAACAAGGATCCTCTGATGTAACAGAATCCCATTTAGTTTAATGGTCTGTCACAACAGAAAGGTTAATGGATCGGGTCTTATCATAAATGTCTCTCCAGTTATGGGGGTGGAACTCCTCTACCTCCCGTAAACTCAATGGACAGCTGGAGGCATGAAGAAACGAGCTTCAGATCTGCGTGGCCTAAAGTTCACTTGAGCCAAGGGAAGGTTTTTTTGGTTGATTTAAACCAGTCTCTGAGCTTTCATAGCAAACTGGTTGGAGGGGAGGTGGGTGGGGCTCCCTGGGTTACAAATTGAGTCCACTACATACTGAGTCATGTATAAAAATTCATGTTCCATCTGTACACAAACATGTCATTCAACTGCTGGTGTTTCTAATAGCTTCCAGAAGTAACAGCAACCCAATAAAAATAATCAAAGCCTTAAGAGCAAAATTGTAAGGGCATGAAAGGATGATTTGCCTTGCGCTAAGCCGAAGTGGTATAGCACAGGTTTTCCTTATAGTTTTGAAAACTTTAGTCCCTAGAAGGGCACTCTTCTTGCATGAATAAACCGAAAAGGGAACAGAAAGTGAGGGAAGAGGGGAATTCCCTATTCACTCAAGGAGCTGCGCTGAGAAATTCAAGTAAGTTAGGTGCAAAAGGTAAAGCTGCCTGTGGTTTTGGAATTTAAAATAGAAAATTATCTATCACCTTTCTGATCTTGGGAATAGGACAGGGGAAATATTTACATAAACTGGTCTTTTACAATTTCTTCAGTGTATTAATCTAAAGGTTTCCTTTTACCCATACAAACTTTCCTGCTGTTTACTGAATGGATATAATTTTCAGGCTAGAACCAACAAATTGCTGTTTCCAGGGGTTTCTTAATGAATGCCTTTCATGGATATTTAATTTTCAAGAATTTCTGTATTTGAATCCCCTGGAAAAAAAAAAAAAAAAGAAAAAAAAAGAAGTCAAGGATGGAGTTTATTCTGGAACAGGAAAACTGGCCAGCAGCCAGCCCACCTAATTTGGATGCCTGACGGAGGTGTCACCTCTCCAGAATTTTAAGGGCTTAAAAATGGCCTCACAAACACAGGCTGCCTCGCGGAGCTGCTCCCTGCCCAGCCCGAGCTCAGGTGCCGGTGCCTTTGAAGGCTGGTTGAGCGCAGCAACGACGTGGTCTTCTTGACGTTGCTGCCTCCCTTTTCCACTGACTGTACTCCCACCATACAGGCAATATGAGGTGTAACGGCCACCCGCTCTGCTTCAAGCCTGCCAACTCCCCTTTTAAGCATCGTGCCTAAAGAAGGACACTTTTTTTGCATAACTCTGCAGCAGCCACAGCACTTGCCGAAGAAGTATGAGAGGCTTTGTTCGCAGCCCAACTGAGCCTGAGGGAGAATTCAGATCAAAAACAATGAGAAAATGTCGTCAGAACAAAGAAAGAAGAAAAAAAAATATTAATCCTTACACCAGGGTTTCTTCTGCTACCCATTAACATTATGTCAGCTAAGGTTTAGATTAACTGGCATCATAGATCCCTTGACCTCTGACATAAAAAGCTTTTTGACAAGAGCGAGCTAAATCTGAAAGTTTGCTTGTAAAGTAGTATGGATTAAGTGAACCATCACAGAAAAAACAGTATATAAGTCTCTTTTTATTAGTTTCTAAAGAAGTCTAAGTAAAGAACATTTTTTCTAAAAATATTATTTTGCATTGAGATGTATTTTCACTTTTTTATGAAGAGCATAACTGTGAATAACATTGTAGCCTGGTAATTTGTACTAAAACCCCACAGCTCTGACTTTGGTTTTGATAACGTTGTTTCCACTTTTCAGCTAATTAAAATTTTCAAGATTTCAAATTTTTAACCCATTTCAAGACAAAAAAGTTTTAAATTTTTTTTTTCCAAATGATAGAAAACCAATCCCTACATTACACTATTGTTAGTCTTTCTCCAACATCAGTACCAGCAGCTATGAGGTACCTCCTGAACTCTCCTGAGGTTTTTTTTTTATACCTTTCCTCCCACAACAGCCCAGAAAGGTCTTTAGAAACTTCCTAAATAAAAAATTCTACAAATCTACTTGTGTTTCCTTAATGTAATAATCAGTGGAAGAACATTAAAATAGAATTTTATTTTGTATGTAGGAGGTTTTATCCCAAACTTCGTTTAATTTAACTTGCTTTAGCAAGCTTTATAACTGCCATATTCTACAGGACTAAGAGTGATGGAAAGTTTGCAGGCTATAGCTATAGGAGGATAAGACTTGTGTTCTTTGCTTATAAACTCTTAATGAACTGTCACCCAGTCAAGTTAAAGAGCACTCATCCAGGAAAGGTTCCCAGCAAGAGATGGCATTACGACCTACAGTTATGATCTTACCGTCCACCGTTTCAGCGCAGAGTTGCAAGCCCAGATTGTTCTGTGGATTAATCACCCAGTGATTGCTGGTCACAGTAATGTCAAACACAAACCAGCCCACATCAGAAGCTTGAGCCTTTCTTGTGTCTAACAGGAACAAGTCTGCATCCCTAAGTCAAAGAGAATAGAGAGTTAAGGCCTTCAAATATTATTAATTTTAGTTCTTAGTTTCCTTGCTGACAATAACTTCCTGGAGTCCAAATGAATAATCCTTTGACATACCCTCGTCATGACACAGTGCAGCATGTGCTGTAGCTAACATGTAATTGTTAAGTATAATACAGGTATTTCCCCTGAGAGGCCTTTCTGAAATGAGTCTCAGCATGTGAAAACTACAGCTCTGGAAAATCTGAAAAATCCAGCTTCCTCATATTAATACACAAAATATATAGTTGAGGTCGTGTATAAAGGATTCATCTTTCAGCACTAGAATGTCTCAGGAAGATTAACTTTTATAAACCATTCAGTGTAAAAGACAAAAAATGTCAAAATCACGTTCCAATTTCAACTAAAATTCAAAGGCATAGCATCGCTGAAAAAATCTGTTATTAATAACATATGACAGCAGCTATATCATATGACAAAACATGAATAGATGACAGTTTAGATAGTTTCATATTAGTACAGATGTTTAGAAAATAAATCTCTATATCAAAGTAGAAATTATATATCTATTCAATAATGTAATTATTACATTTTAACCCTCGATTCCCTGGTATATTCTCAAATTTGTTCCCATGAAATATTCCAGTAATTCAGAAGGGCTGCTCAGGGGAGTTAGTATAATCGTGTTACTAAATGTTTAGCATGGATCATTTATTTGTTCTGTTTTCACGTATCTCCTGACACAATTGGTTCCAGAACCACATATGTGTTACAAATAATTTACTGCAATGACCACAGTAAACCCAAGATATATAACTCTCATCAGTTTCATTTTAAATGCTTCTACAAAGCAGCATGCACTATTAAAAACTGTTTGCCCCATTCAGCCTCTTAAACCTAAATCTATAGTTATAGAAACCTATTTCTTTTCTGCCATAAATAGTAATCGAAAAAATAATAATATACAAGAAAAAATATTTTATTCTAAATTTTGACTGTCCAAATCAACTGAAGACAGACTTGGCTTCCACAGACCTTGGAATCATGTTGTTACCTTACAGACAGCATGAATATTAAAGAGGTAAGAGAGGCAGAAATAATAGGCTTTGTGTATGAAAAGTGGATTTAAAATTCCAATGGTTCTGTCACTTAGTTTCTTAATCCCAACAATATCATAGGAAGTTGCTGTCTTATCTAGACTAAACACTGTAAAGGCACCTAGAAGGTCTGATGCTAGAAAAACATCTCGTGTGGCTCTTGAAACTGTGCTTGTTCAACACGCAGGAAACTAAGACCAAACGAGCTATGACAAGCAGATGTTTACGTACATGTGAGAAATATCTGCCGAATTGTGTTAAAGAGATCAGAAATTATAAAGGAGTTTGTGGGTTTTTTGTAGAAAAAATAGAAAATTGAATGGTTTTTCTTTCAAGTTACCTTTTTTCCCTTTTGTTAATGGATAATCTTTTGCTGGACTCTTATCACTTCCATTCTGGTAGGACTATGCTAATGACCACACAAGGAGAAAACATGCGTTCTCCCTCTGGAGCTAACATGAAAACAGCCTTACAATTCAAAAGAGCCTGACCTGTTATGCTAGCACTGAACAAATTAACAACGTACCACAAGCTCATAAATAGTACTCTCTGGAGTCTTAAATGCCAACTTTTTTCTCTAATAAGCAGTTTTATCGGAATTTAAAGCTGGAATGTTTACTTCTCAATGTGACAGTCTTTAAGATGTTTATTTATAAATATTTCTTGTATAATTCAGTATATTTAATAGAAATCTGTAAAATTGTTTAGAATATAAAAAATTACAACATCACAGTGCTATAATTTCACATTTGTCTTGTCTCCTCCTAGAATACATAATTGTTTTCCCATATAGATTGTTTCAGCTCCAAACTTTTCTGTGACAGATACAAAATGTTCTCAAAAGTCAGGATGCACAATGTCTTGTATGCCAAATCAGAATAGGGCACTGCTTGTGGTACAGCCCAGAAACCCCTATAAAGGACAAATTTCCCCTGTGGATCTCTCCTCAGTGTGACTTTATTACTTCGTACTGCAGCAGAAACTGACACCCAAGTGTCTTTAGCTTCGATATGTCGATCTTCTTGCCTGCCTTCCTACAAGCATAGTGATCTGGCTAAGGTAATAGACTTAAAGAGGCAGATTGTTCTTACCCAATAACTCAGCAAATGAGCCAAAAGTTCATTGTGGGTACCTGGAGGAACCTAGAGCTGATTCTTCAGAACTCATAGTAGAACAGAGAAAGTGCCTCCAGACCAATGCTAATGATTTAGGCCACATGACAGCAATTTACTACAGAAATTCAAAGTAGTCATCAGGAAAAAAAACAACTGTTTTCACAATTGATATAAACAGAGGGTGAAAACATGCTCCCTGAGAAGGCAATGAGAGCTCTGAGATCAGAATTGCCCCATTGGCGGGTACCATTCACTTAAACTTCTCATCACATTTTGTGACATTTTTAATTTTAAAATTTTCCTTTATTCTGTGAAAAGAAAAAACTGACCACACTTAAAATGAAAAACAGCTGCAAATTTTGGCTCTAATTTTAAAAAATATTTCTATTTAAAAAATAGCCCACAACACATAATAAAAAAGTAAGGCATTATGTCGTAAATAGCCTGAAATGCAACAGTGAACACATTCAGGCAGAATACAGCTGATTGGCTTTACCTTTATGGAGGCTGTTTAAGTTTAGTGATCTCAGTCTGGTCCCAAACGGCCAGTTGTCTACAGCAGAAATGCTACCACAGTCAAGAATTTCAGCAAAGAGGCTGCGGGCAGAAGGTCTAAGAAGCTCCAGGTCTCCTGGGTCACTTAAGGAAGTAAAGGTGGAATAAACCATCTACATGCTCCTTGAAACCCAGCAAAGTTTTCGACCAGATCAAATCAGTCTTACTATGTAATAGGCCATCCCCACAATACTGCTTCACCTCTCGCCTCATTCCAGGAAGCTGCTGTAGTATCTTAATGCCACTTGAGGATTCCCTAATGTGGGAAGAATCCTTGGGGTTTAGTTAAATTAGTGGCTAGCTGCCACCAGATCATGAACAAGGATTTGGCCTGTTGGACTATATTACTTTCGTCATGAGAAAAGATCCGGGTAGGAGAACATTGGCAGGGCTGAGTAGGAAAGTTTGCCTTGCCATAGGCTGTGCTTTATACACTTACTTAGAACAAAGAGAAAACCTTAGCCCCAAAGACTGCCATTTCAGCAGACTCCGAGTAAATTCAATACACACACTCTTCAGCAGCCATGCTGCCACAGAGACAGAAAAATGTCTAAGACGACAACATAATCCCTAGTCTGCAACTCAGAAACCCTACACCCTGAGCACTCCTGGCCTGAAAGCATGGCAGGACAGCATTTGGCATTGCAGAGCTCCATCAGACACCCACATTTCCCGTTCAGAGTGAAGAAGGGTGGAGGACCAGAGTCAAAACACAGCAGTTTTGCTGTGCTGTGGCACTAGTAAGGAGTCGAATCATAGAATCACTGAATGGTTTGGGTTGGAACGGACCCTAAAGACCACCTAGTTCCAACCTCCCACCAGACCAGGTTGCTCAAAGCCCCATACAGCCTGGCTTTGAACCCCTCCAGGGAAGGGGCAGCCACAACTTCCTTGAGCAACCTGTTCCAGTACCTCACCACTCTCTCATCTCACCATCACATTCCGCAGGTGCAGCTTCTGAAAATTTTGCACCTAAAATCTCATGCACATACGTAGGATGAATCTGCAGTGACAAAGTCAAGAATAACACTAATGAAGCCTGGGTCCCAAAGTAAAAGCTGTGGCTTTATTTGTAAAAAATAAATAAATAAAGGATAATAAGAAAAAAATCTTGGGAGCACTTCTGTCTGGAGGTATCAAGAAGCGGGTGGGAAAAGTTCCTTGTTTCTAATTTGAACAGTAGAGAGCTTGTGGCCTTTTCTCATCCTGTCCCACTGAGGCATTGGCCTTTATATACTCTATGTATGAGCAGAGACTAGCAAAATCAACAATAGGAGCAAAGCACTTAGTCTACATTTGATGTTTCTGTAGTCATACTGCTGAAATCAAATGGGTGGTATATTGTTGCATGTCCCCGTTTCCAACCTCATGCTTCAACTAGATGACATGGGCTTTTATGTCTATAAAAGCAAATATAAAATGTTTATAAATTTATGTTTATGTATTGAAGGAAATCAAGAGCATTCTTTAATGGTTTCACAGAGACAGTTGTCATTTTAACAAGTCAGAGAATATTTAAGTGTGATCTTGCTTCAGAGTAATAAGCAGTTTGTATCTCTCTAAAATAGAATAGAAACCACTTACTGGGAAAACTTTAAAAAAGCCAAACAACAACCAAAAACCACCAAAAGCTAAAAAAGAAAACTTCAAATGGATTAGAAAAACTAACTTATCCCATTAGGTCTTAAAAAAAATATCTGTTGAGTTTGTAAGTGAAGAGCTTGCATTACCCTAACCTTGACCTGTGCTCTTTAAAAAGATGTTTTGTTCCTTCCCATTTCATTCCTTCCTCCAGGAAAATTCTTTTAGAACCTATGTCAAAAGAATTTTGTCAAGCTGAAGGCAGATTTAAAAAAAAAACAAAAAAAAAAACCAACAAAAAACCACACTGTTTTGTTCCTGCCCAAATTTACTAAAGACAGCAGAAGGTATTCTGGAAGGATGAGTGCTTTCCCTCCTGTTGATTCTGCTCCATTGGTATAAAATGACTCCCTGTTTACAGCCATAAAAGTTTTATAACTTGATGTTCAGAGATCCCACCTGGAAGGTACAAGCTCAAGCTTCTGGGAGCAGAAAAGAGGTTTGAACTCTGGCCCAGCCTTCCAGCTAACTGGTGATGGGGCATTTTTTTCTCTCCAGAACACTCTGCAAGTTCAGGCTGCCATTTTCTTTGCTTCTGCTAAACATGCCCAGGATAGAAATACTTCATCTGTTCCAAGATGAAGGAGAGTTTTTGTTTATCTCAAAACAATCCTCATTTCTTCCACTTTTATGAGAATAGACATATACCGATTTAATTTCAAAATCCAAATTTTGGGTGTATGTAGCTTTTCGCAGAAGCATCTTGGCATTGCTACTAGTTTTTAATGAGATTTTGCAGGTATTTAGCTACTTTGCCTGGTGAAATCTGGTCACTTATTTACTCAGGTCTTGCAGAGTCTTGGAAGTATGTCACACACAGAGCTCTGCAAACTCAGATTCAGAGATTTGCTCATGTGTAATGCTATATTTGTTTTCATTTTCAGTTATGGTGAGCTGCACATGTTGACTGTGCATATGTCAACTTAAAGTCAGTGTACAACTTTATCTTTTAATTGCGTTCGGCAAAATATTAAAACACATGCAATAAACCCCATGCTCCTTCAAATGTAAACAAAGTTGAACAGCCTATCTGCCTTTAAGGAGCTGAATGAATCTTGGCTGGTAGTAACTTAGCATCAGCAAATGGTGCATTTCCCAAATCCAGACAGTGCGCACGACCCCACCATTTTCTCCCTGAGAACTCAACCCCTCGCCCTCTCTGTGCATGGGCAGGTTGTTGGGTGAGATTGGACACATAGCTCTCCATAAACCTGGAATAAATTACTTTGAAGGTTAAGCTTTATTCTTGCTCAGGGTTTGCTGCCCTTGCCTGGGAGTTAATACTGCACAAGCCACAGTGGTAGCAAAGATGCCTTGCCGAGGGTAAGCTTATATCAGCCGCTATCTCCCCAACTTCAAATAGAAACACAAGACGTTACTCAACACGTGATCCGCTCATGCCAAGAGGGTACCTGTTTGGGTACTCCTTGATGATCTGGTATATGCTAATCTGAATGGTTTCGTTCTCCAAGCGGCTGTTGCTTCGGTCTTTGTATATCCGGAACTCGGCTGCGGTCACTGCCTCGCCGTGCGGGATTTGGGTAAGGTCAAAGCGAAACTCTTTGTAGTGCCTTCGCTGGTGGGAGAAGTCCTTGTCCCTTTCAACTGTGAGAAAAAGAGTTGAATGTAAATTAAAGAGGTGAAACGAATGCCCATTTCCCATGATTAATGGAGCGTTCCCTGTGCTTGGGAGTAAACAAACAGGACAATATAAAACTGTGCAAATAATAAAACCACAAGCCCAGGCATACTTCCACTTAAAGGAAATTCCACCAGCTCAATGTCTTCAGTTCAAAAGAAAAAAAAAAACCTCAGTAGCTTTTATACAAATTCCAGAAGCCGGAGTGGAAAGAATATCAAAAAAAGCTGAAGGAGGGCATGTAAGTAACTAGAAATACGGACAAACTAAGAACTGCGAAAGGATTTAGGACTTCACTGTAGCCATAAGCACAGCAGTAGTAATGTCAGAGCCATAGACGACTTTGGAAAACACTAATTGCCACTAATAACCAGGCAGATGAGAGGAATGCTGCTCTTTGCTGCTCAATGTAATAAATTCTAAAGCCGTACTAAAGAGCACTGCAGCAACTAGATATTTAAGAAGCAGTTGCATCACCTAAATCAGCACACGCTGTGCTCTAATGGCACAAGCATCACCTTGCCCGTGGCCAGAAGTAGGAGCCATGGATCGGCACTGAGTGGTTCTGGCACCCCAGTGGCAAAGGGAGAACCACTGCTGGTATGAGAAGCCCCCTCAAACCTGTTGTAGGTGGGCAGGTGCAGCTCCCACTGTGTCCCACACTGCCACAATTCCATGTGGAAAAAAAAAATAAATCAACCCCAGCATTGTTTAATTCAGGATTGTACAAGATTTTAAGGGGGAGTAGAATCATAGAATCATATGGGGTTGGAAGGGATCTCTGGAGATCATCAAGTCCAACTCCCCCCACCGGAGTGGGTCTACCTAGAGCAGGTTGCAGTAAAAAGAGTAAAAAGAGGATTTTAGTTTATTGGAGTTTACAACTGATTTTGGGCTCATTCCACTGTCTGCAGCAGTTCTGACCCTGAGTTAGGAGCAGCTTTTGCAATGGAATACATGTTTTGATGTGGCAAGGGAACCTACAGGCCACAGTACTGGCTGGTGACCATTTTATGGGATTAATACTTCAGATTTTACAGATGTGGAAAGGAAAATGATCCATGGTTTCCATTGCCACAGAGTGCAACGTATCATTGACCTGTGAAGCAGCTGCACTCTGCTAAGAGAGAACTTCACATTTCTGGAGACGTCCCTCCTGCCTTGTGAGAAAGATAGGTGCTTTGCTTTGTTGCTGGTGGACAAAGCCTAAAACACTGAGCTGGGACTCAGTTTAGATAACCAGCCAAACATTAATGGCTAGCTAGCTCCTCTAGCCTCCTATAACCCCTGCTCTTTTATTGCATTTGAATACTAACAGTCCTTGAATCTGAGGAGGGAACAAAGTCAGTTCTGAAATAGCACATATTTAAGTAACTAAATGTAACGTGTAAAAATAATAAAATGTGTATGTTATTATAATACATATGTGTATGCTATGTGTACACCTATGCAATTTCATCTTTCATCACCTACAATGTGTAGGTGTTTGCATGTGTGCATAAATATATAAATATTTATATATAAACCTGCATATGTGTAGTATTATAAAATGTATGTGGTCTTACAAAATAGAAATGCAGTAAAAGCAAAAAAAAAGTTTTGGACTTGCCATATAAGGGTACAATTACAGACATATTAAAGGCAGAGTTAATGGAGGAAAAGTATTTACACTGTTTTCAGAGCAATAATTACTAGTTAATTCACCTGTGGCCACGTAGCTAGTACTTTACAGTAAGCTTCCCTTTCACCCTTTCAAAAACCTAAACTATCCTTGTTTTCATTAGCATATTTTTTTTCAAATACGCAAATCTTTGTTGCCTTAAGAACCACCAAAAATAAAATCTATAGGCTATAAGAACACTTTATCTTCGGTGAAAATGAACTTTCTCCTGGCTGACAAAAGGAAAATTGTCTGCTAACTGTGAGGTTCCCTTGGCTGGAGGACATATTTAGCTTACATGGGTTTGCCATCGTACCCTAGGTAGAAAAAGTAAAGCAGAAAAGAGGCAGAAGCATGTAAACTGGCTGCTCTGTACCTGAAGATGAATGGGCTGCTACTGAAGAGAAACAGGATACAGGCTATTTAGCAGCTCCACTGCCTGGCTCTAAACTGTGAGATATATACAGAGATCTGACTTGAGGTTTGGGGTTTGTTTGCCTTTTTTTTTTTTTTTGAATGTCCATGTAAAGCCTTTCATTTTGGAGCTAACTTGGCAGAGATTAGCATATGCAAATGCAATGAACCAGGGAGGATTTTTCTAGCGCAGAGTCTGCTGCTGCAAGTTTCTAAGGTTATAACTGAGCATTTCGAAACTAACATCGAACAGATACGTCGATAAACTTTAAATGAAAAATATATTAAAGGCAGATTTAACGCAGCACCACTTTCTGATATTTCTGGTTAGTATTTATTCAGCAATTATTTACCAGCATGTGTGGATAACAAAACACTACGCGCTATGAGTAAACATCAGAGAATTAGATACTGAATAAAAGGTTTAAATGCCAGTACTCCTGGCCTGTTCCATTTTTGGGGGGGGTTGAGGTTTCCTTTTGTCTAGTTTCTTACAAATACTTTCTAATTAGTAACATTAGTTTGGAAACAGCGGTTCTTTCTCTCTGTGTTATAGTTTGGAGCAGAAGCCTCTACAATACCCTGCAATAGCATCTGTGGGGTTCTCTCAGGACCACTCACAACTGCTGAGAGAATTCTGATAGCCACTTCCTGACAAGCCCAAAACGAATTATTACAGCTCACACAGATAGCACTTATCTGCGTTTCCATGTATACCCAGGGAAGAGACAGCCATCTGCAAGGGACACAAGTGCAAAATTTCCTGGGGGGCCAGGTCTTGGGACTAGCAACAGCCTGCAGAAAGGAAGGGCTGCAGGAAACGGGCACTGGACACTGTGAAAAAGTTTGGGGAGGTCCCGCTCTCCACAACGAAGCCAGAATCTCAAACCGTAAATCTCAGTCAGCCAATGGTAAAAACAATTTTTTCAGAAATCTAGGCAAGCTAAGATCCTGCGTTACACAGTAGACTGAAAAAAAGCCAGTGGCTGTGATGTTGCAATATTGACTAATGACTAGAAAAATAGCCAAGTTATAAAAGCAAAATGTCATTTAATTATATTAAGTATTTTACTACCACAAATAATACACAAGTCTTGATCTCTTCTTTGTCTAATAAATGACTTGTCAGGGAATATTGTGAATGCTCAGTAGGGTGTCCCTCAGGTCCTTTATCCTGATGAAATGGCATGAAGTGCAGGGGGGGGCACGACATCTCAAATATTTTTGTTTCACATGCGAGAGCACTTCAACGCTGGCAATTCAAAAAATACAGGTTAAGATTTTTAAGTGTTCAGTTCTTCCAGAGTGTTCTCGTGTCATTCCAGCTCTGCTCAGTTCATCTGCCAAAATGCGTCTCTGTGGGACCGATCACAGCATCTAAAAACTGGTTGACCAGAAAATCAGGAAGTCCTTTTTTAACCATTGGAGGATTATAATTTTTCCAAGCAAAAAAAAAAAAAGTGGAATATTATGGTCAGTGCTAATTACAACAAAATCCTTCTTTTGCATTCATTGATCAGGATTCTTAGCATCAACTTTTTAAAATGTTATTTTTATACCACCTGAGACTAATATATTCAGCACTATGGTTACATCAGACAAATCATGGCTCAGGGGAATATCACAAACACCTGTGTGTAAGATGGGAAAGAATGATATTTTCCACCCATGTGGCAAACTGATGAAATATTCATACTGTATTTATACTAAGCCCAACTCTAAGAAGAAGGAAGACAAATTTACACCAAAAAGATATTTTGGAAAAAAGGGCTCATCTTTTACACCAAGAGAAAATATCATGCACTAATTTTCATTACCCAAAGTATTTGTCTTCTTGAAAAAAATTACAAAGCACGTATATGGATAGACGGTATAATAAGTAACGGGTATTTTACCAGTTCAGCTATAAATGTCTGATTAACTGAGCTTAAAAAATGTAAAAAGTGCTGGCTTAGTGCTAGTTTAGGTCATAGGGCATGTGGGACTGTTAGACGTGCTTTTTCATTAGTGATTAGCTCCCCACTGACGTGTGCTTTGTTTTTCCTGAAAGGGTTGGTATGTGGTGACACACAGGGAAAGTGAAAGCTTCTTTGGCAAACTGGGGAACAAACCAAAGATAGGTTGGAATAAGCTGATTTTACAATGTAAGATCCCCGGGATCCCAACTGGAATCACAAACAATGAAGCCTCCCTAATCAACGTCACTGTTTAACTACTAAATATACATGCCAAGGAAAAACAGAGGGTCTTGCAGACTGTGTAACCGTAAGGGCCCATTTACACTATTCTCGCTGAATTTCACTGTTTGACTCTGAATTCTTTGTATAAGCACTAAGTAAACGAGTCAGTTTTAATCACTTCAAGGTGATAAAGGTTACAGTAAGCTGATACACTACAAACGACACTCGTTTACATCTTGAATATAATGAAATGATAGTTTATCTACAGTGAACACTTGTGGTTATCTGACAAAAACAGGTCAAAGGTTCCAGGCGTTTTCTCCTGAAATTACTCAGTGCTGCCTCAAATAACTGATAATTGAAAGCAGAGGCTGGAAATATCAAATGTGGTAGGTGACAGATAAGCAACAGATTAATGCAAGTACTCTGTTACAGGACACTAAAAGGTCAGAGGCCCTAGGAATTAGCTATTGTGCTACTGTGAAAAGACAGACATCAAATAGCTGTTTACCTCATTCCTGCTCTTCTCGCCAACATTCACATTCTAGAAGCACGTTCTCTCCTCTATGATTAGACTCTTTAAACTGACTCACTTTTTACAAAATAAGGCAACAAACGTTTTGTAGGGTGTGTGTATAGGAGTGAAGATGTGATCCTAGAACAAAATGAAAGATATATAAAAAAACCCCAAATAGTTGTGCTAGGTGTAACTATTTTAATGAAGTGCATCAGAGAAAAATTCAGAAGCTCATTCATCAGAACATCAGTCTCAGTTAAAGAGACCAGATGACAGATTTTTAAAAATATATTTTAGAGCTCTGTAGCTTTGTTTAGTTTTTTACACTGTAGAAAATTAACTTCAGAAACTTAGATTAAGCTTTCCAAAAGGTATTATTAAAAAAAAAATAAATACCAGACAATGTAAATATTTGTCTAAGCACTACTGCCTTAACAGGTTTAATCCGTTTGATGGAATGGTAAGAATCCCGATCCAGACTCAGGAAATCTAGTTTGAGTTAGACACTGAAATTGATAAAAATAGTCACCTGTCCTTAAAGGATTGTTTCGGACACTAGAGACGGCTGCCTGATATACTCAGTGGAGAGACACTTCTGTTTGTTAAGGGTCAACTGTCTTGCACCAGCCGGCAAGAAGAACAGAGGAGTTTATCTACATTTCCCCTTTAATCATCTGCAGTTCCAGAGAACAGGACTAAGAGATAGCCCTTGCTGGGTCAAAGGATATTTCAGTCTCTATCAGCTGCTTTTGGTGGCCAAACTGCCAGGATGCTGAGTAGCCCAGCGGTGGGACATCCTGGGCTACTGCACAGATGAAATGCAGGGGTTGGGAGTCAAAATAATAATAATGAGATATGTTTTTGTTCCCATATCTGATTTTTTTTTGTTTTATTTTTTTGATATTAGGCATTTACTAGACAATCATTCACCTGAGTGAAGCTTCAGAGTCACACGCCCGCTTGCCTGTTCTCGTTTTAGTACCAAGTTGTCTGCATTTCATTTTACCTATTTTCATCAGCCGAGGGAGGGAGGGAGGGTTGGTGCCCCCCCAAGTGTTCTGTAGTCAGTAGTAAGGGAAAAATGGGTGATTTAGGCTTAATAATCCTTCATTTCCCTCCTCATCTCCTTGCCCAGCCTGAGGTGGGAAAACACATTGCATGGGCTTCAGTCGTGTCTGTCCGTGTGTCTCAGGGGTGTTCAGAATTTACCTCCTGAACTGAGATCTGTTGGGAGCTCATCTCCAATCAAACTGGATCAGCTCATACTCAAAGCCCAAGAGCAGGCATATAAGGATCCCTTGAGACAAAAGTGTAGGCAGACATTGAGAGTAGGGGTCCCCAAAACTGCATTTCACACATATCTTAAACACAAAACTCGTTGTCAGAATCTTAATCCAAAATCTGAACCCCTTCCGACTGAGGCAAAACTATTTCCTTAGTCAGTGAGAATTTTGCTTAAATAGGGAGGGTAAGTGTGCAAAAACTTAACTTTTTTTTTTTTTTCCCAACAGTTCTGTTCCTTAAGAACTGCTTTATTGCAGTGCTGTATATTTGAGTTTCTCTGTATTTATTATTATTAGACTGGTTGTATTTAAAGTAACTATAGATGTGGTTTTGAAAGAATGATGTAAATTGCTTTCACATAAAATATACTTTCTTATTAAAATACAAAGCAGAAAGCTTGATAGGTCAGATTCTGAAACAAGTTATATTGCTGCAAATTTATAGTTATTTCACTAAATTCTTTATTTTCAGACAGTTACTGACATCAATGAGCAACATTTGGCTATTTTGCTTAACTAAATTAGGGACAGTTTGAAATTGTTTGATGAAATACTGTGCAGCTAGTGGCAGTTTCAATAAATAAAAAATCATCTATTGTTTATTGAATCCAGATTTTAATGGTAGAATATCCCTTCCATAATTGCACAGAATTACTGAACTGTATGAGAAAACCTTCACTGACTGCAACAGAATAATAGAGCAAGAACGAAAAGGAAAACCATAATTTTAAATTAAAAAAAAAAAAAAAAAAGACGACATTGCCTGGACTTTTTTCAAGTACATATTGGTTTTCTTTCTTTATCTCTCATAGAAGAAATGTATTTCAATATCCCATGCTTAATAAAAAAATAGGTTAGAATACTCATGTATCTTACCCAAGCATTTAGTATGACATTGTTTGAGAATGACAAGGAAAGCGCTGCTCTATTATTAAAATTCTAAGTTTTTAATTTTGCCGTTGTAGTCAATGAGATGTTAGATTCTTACCAATTAACAAAATATGTATTTGAAAAAGTCAAAATATTTTGGAACACTAAATTATTATCAAGGTGGACTCTGAAATTGTGTGATTTCTGCTTTCCAATTCCCTGAAAGCATACATGCAATGTATTCAACTTTAGTAAGTGGCAGTCAGCAATTAGGCAAATAATGGAAGTTACAAAAACATGGTAGAATATAACTGTATATGTAAAAGAAAAAAAAAAATAATTCATGAATTGTTTGAAGATTTAGAGCTCAGTACTTAATTAAAAGCTCCCAGCATTCACCCTGAGCAGAAAAGAGTTCCCAGGAACTGTATATACCAGTGCCTGCCAGCAACTTTTATAAGCCCAGACCTAAAGAAATGCCTCGACCAAAGAGGCATAACTGAGCTCAGCTTTCTCACGCATGATCTCCCAGGTGTTCTGTACACCAGGAGATTACCTATGATGTCTTCTTGTTACTTCGCACTGAAATATGGGGAAAATGGACGTTTTAATGAAATTGCTGGTCTTCATTCAATAGCCAATGTTTTGCTGAAAAATTCATTGGTAAACATGTGTTATTCATTCAGCTCATTCTTCTCTGTGTCTTCCAAGTCAAATGCACTTGCTCAACAAGTCAAAACAAGTGCTGTGCTGCAGCTGCTCCAATAATAATTAAATGCTGGAAGGCTTTCAGTTGTTGATACAGAATAATAAGTGGAAGAGCAACACCCTGCTTTTATTACGCTGGTTCGGTCCTGGCCAGTGCAACAGCAGGAATAAGTAACCAGAATAAAGAGACTGAGTTTTGGAAGTGAACAGAATTATGAGAATCTAAGCCTGGTTATTATCACGATCCTAATATAAAAGATAGTTGACCAAGTGATTCCTCAAAATCTTATTTTTCTTCTGTTTTCGGCAGTGTAATGCACTTTATCCTTCAGCTCCCCAAACACAAAACTTTCACTCCAGTTGTTCAGATGTAGCACAAAGCACAACAAAAGATACACTGCATATATGCACTTTTTAATTCTACTAACAGTGGTAGAATCTCAGCTGAATCTTCTTCTATAAATTTTAAAGTTAAAAGTCCAGCTAGTCATAGCTCTAGGATTAACAGAAAAAGGTCATATTTAGATCTATTTTGTGCTGTCAGCAGTAACGTGTGCCAAAAGAGAGCAACATCTCAACCAAGGGTTTGGGAAGAGGCAAAGAAGAAAAATATCACGTGCAGTTTGCTATTTTGAATGTAACAAGGACGAACCCTCCGATTTCTTCATTGTTTTATTACATATTACAAAGGCACTCCAATATTACTATATTACAAAGGCACTCCGATTACAAATACCTGTTTTAAAATTAATATCCGCTAGGTTTTTAATTGTGTTTGTTTTCATCAGTGATGAATAAACCTTTACTTGAAAGAATAAAAGAAATCAAAGGAAAGATTACTGTATTATGCAGTTCTGAGCTGATACATAGATAAATTAGCTAATCCTTACATCACCATGCCTGAGGCTGTTAATTTTATCTGCATTTTCAATGATGTCTATTTTGCCTGGGCTTTGGCAAAGCCAGTACATTTTGATACTCTCTATCAACAGACTTCCGTTTTTTCTCATATTTAATTTTGTTTTTCTCTGATCATAGATCGTCACAAAGAAAACTAACAGTTATTCCCAGGTTTCTGACTGTGTGTGAAAGTCAGGATGTCAGATCAACACAACCTCAAGGTTAACAAATGACAGTAAAAAAAAAAAGATCCCTCTTGGGTTCAGCTGCAACTGAATAGGAACAAAAGTTATACCTCTGGGATCCAATGGTCAGAAAATAGGTGTAAGTTATAACTGTTTTGACACTGTAAAAGTATACAGATGGAACATAACTTCCAAGAAGGGCGAAAGGGCATATATCATCATAGGGCAACTGGCAGGGGGGTAAAAGCTAAACATTAAAGCCCATTCTGTCTTCCCACATCTCCTTAGTTCCTGCTCGTGTTAACCCCCTGCTCACTTCCACCCAGAGGTGGCAAGTCACTCCGCCATTTCCCATTTGCACATGTCATCTAATGAACTCCATCCATTACCCGCTGTGGAATTTGTCAGAAATGCTTCCGTGGAAGTTGTGTCTGCGGGCCAAGCTGGATGCAACGGGATAAGCACTATTTTCTGTTTAGGCTGTGCTCACTTCTGAGTGTTTTAATATTACTCATAGCCATTAACACTGACCAAACGTTCCATAAAAAACAGTCCAGCTGTAACGACGATGAGGAAGGAAACCCTCAAGAGCGTCTCAAGAAAAATGGTTATTACATATAATTAAAATTATTTTGATGTGCTGTGTTATAGATAGGATATTAAATTCATTTGCAAAACATAGCTGATTACAGGCCATGTACGTATGTAGCATCTCAGCATGGCTCAAACGAATTCAGATTTCCTCAGATTTTTGTTTTATGTGCCTACAGGTATACTGGGCTAATCACCGTACTAACTGAGCCAATCACCTTAAAAATGAAAAATGTAAAGAGGTTGGAATTTCATCCTGTAGAAATCGTCAGCCCACATTTTGAAAGGTTTGCCCTGTGCATCCTTCCTGTTGGCCAACACCAGGGGCCCACCTAGGAGAGCCTAAGTAGTGGTGCTGAGAAACAGAGTTATGGGACCAGAAACACAGCAGGATGGGGCCCTTCCAGACATTACACTCAGGGGCAAACAGGAGGAAGATGAGGAGGAAGAGCAGCCAGGGGACCCGGGCAGCGATGGGGAGGAGCGGCACATTCAGACGCAGGTTTTAACAGCCGGTTTGAGAGCTGGCTGTGATTTTAACAGCTTGTGAGACTGATTCAAGCCGCACCCTCTCCTCTGCAGCTCTGGTAGTCTAATCTCATCATGATTTATTCTCACAGAGATTATTTCACCCACATCTAACCTTGCACGTGGAATAAATCCCCTCATCAAGAAGGAAAAAAAAACATCTTGAAAGAAACTTAAATCTTACCAAAGTTAATGAACGCTTCGACCCTCTTTCAGAGCAGAAACCCATTGCTTGTTAGTGAATTAAAAGATCTCTGGGTTGGCCATCTAGCCATTACACCTGCACTGCCAAAGGAAAGGAAAAGCACTCTTCACAAAAAATATTTGTGCCAGAAAAGAGCCCAAATTATCTCCAGGTAACACGACAATAGGTGGTGATCCCTCACAGTAGGTTACTTTGAATAGGCTTGGGAAAGGAGACACAGGAGTCTAAAAATGGCATCAAAAACAGGAAAGGTTTCCCAAGTAGAAAGAAAAAGCATGGCATTTTGAGCACACAGAACTGTTCGTCCAACGCTTGTCTGAGCAAGGTTGTCACCCCACTCCAAGAAAAAAAAAGAACTGGGAATGATTGATGTCAACGTACAAGACAAGAGTAAGATCCTCCTTGTCTCTAACCACTCTATAACCGAGTCACAGAATGACTGAGGTTGGAAGGGACCTCAGAAGGTCATCTGCTCCAAGCCCCCTGCTCAAGCAGGGCCACCTAGAAATGGTTGCCCAGGACTATGGACATGATCATATCATTCCTTAATTTTCACTGTTACTCCACCTGGGACTGCATTTTTTACATTCCTCGCCAAGTTACTTACAAACACAATATTCAGGCTGATTGTGGAGGTATCTGTAGGTGTAACACATCTCTGGAACAGCAAAGATGGTCTCCTGAAGCTCCTATTATACAATACTGGCTTCTCTCCACCCCTAATATTTAAGCTGATGTCTCAGACAAATTTGGGTCTCCTTCTAAGCAGAGGTTAAGAATGAGCAAGGAGTGGAAACCTGACCACTAACATTGTGCTTTTATTTCAAATGCAATCTTTTTGGTACAACACCGTTTAGAAAAATTGACATGCATTTTGCAGCATCTGAACAGCCTTTGACTTTGCAGATGTTTGCTCTAAACCTTTGTTTCAACTCCAGCTAGAAGTGACTACTGCCCTAACCTTTGGTGATAGGCTCTTTTCTCAGGTAATTTAGAACCATCTATTGCCCACAACTGCAATCATTGCAGTCTTTTCTTCTGGAGGCTTGATTTTGTTCCCATTTTGATGAGAGCACACTCCTTACCTGCAGACAAGCTGAAGCAGAACGGTTTAACGGGGTCCATGGTAAATCTCATTGACCCAAGATGACATAATGTTAATAAAAGAAGCTTAATTCCTGGACGGGAGCAGATAGCAATGTAAACACAGGATGAACAGGTCTTAACTTACTCGGGAGTTGTGCCCACAGAGTCAATTTTTCAGTTCACACGTGTGCTTGTTTTGTTGATTGGAGTCCTGTGATGAACCCCTTTTGCATCAGGTCTCTCCTGTACACACGCACGTGCTAGTAAGCACAGCCTCTGTATTTTTCCATTCCTAAAGAATACATACAAATACGGAGAAAGCAAAACACAACTGCTGGGAAACCAAAATTGGGGCAATATATTGCTAATCTTAATGACATTGCTCCCTCCATTCTGCCCCAGTGAATTGCAACATGAACTCCATCTACTTGGTGTTTGCTCTATAGTGTAAACTGTCTCCAGATTTTCCATTACTATATATATAAATGATTTATATATGTTTATAGATTTTACAACATATTGTTTTAAATATATTTATACAAATTAAAATTTTATATATATAAAAATTAATCTCCTTGTACATGTGATCTCATTATGATATGCAGCCTCAGTAAACATGATTATTAATTCAATAGTTTCAGAAGCGATGAAAAAAAATTACTTTTTGAAGACCTATGTGGTTAAAGTAGATACTCATCTTCAGAACTGTAAGATGACATTAGTAAAGAAGCACACCAAAGAATCTAAGAGAAGAAAGAACTTTATCCTGAAATAATATCTAATTTTAAACTACTTTGATAAACAGTACTATATTGTGTCACATTACACGTACCTCTCAAAATTCTGAAAAATAAGCAGGCCTCCTCGAAAGTCATCATATTTAATTGTATTATTTCAGTTACACTTACTATTGCTTAACACCAAACACTATGGCCTTCTGAATAACTTACTATGCTATTCAGCAAATTCGAGTTCTATTTCTAATCGTAGAAGCTTGTAACTTTAAAAACCATTAACTAGGCAAATGCAATTGTGTGTAGCTGAACTGTAGGTTTAACCACCACTACCTTAAAGACTTAGTACATATTATTAGCATTTCCCAAGCATACTGTTCCCTTCACAGTGATAATCATGGGCAGTACTGTGTCAGCCTAGGGTCTCACAACACTGCACTAATAACTTGTCTTTTTTATCTAGAATATGACTCATGCTCAGTGATAAACCTTTTACAATAATGCCATAATTATGTGTAGTTTACTACTACAAGCAATTAATTCTTCATGGCACTTCATTCTCCAATGAGTCTAATTGTCAGTGTTTTAATAAAATAAAATTGAAGGCATATTCTTTTGCCTTGTGATCCTTAAAGTCTAGGGACTAGATTTTTCACTTGGTATTAATAATTTTATAGCTTCTATTCCTTTTTGTCTTCATTCGTTTTAGGAAATCAAGTTTACTCTAATCTTATAAACCAAGTGTGTGGAAAGTGAACTATGGAACAACGACAGCAGAGAAACATATATATGTATCTTGTCTTTAGTGAGAAGAGAAGCTCTACGGTCAAACCCATGTGTTTCAAAAGCCATCAGCTATATGACAAGCATTATAAAATAAAAAGTGCTTGAAGTCGCTTTCCGAGCCTTTAGAGTGCCCATTTTCAAGAACTGCATCTGTTTCTGGATGTTGATTTGTTTTCATTTTGTTTCTTCTGCAACTATAAGGGATAATTGCTGCTCTTTAATGAAACCTTAGATGTGCCCATAAATCACCAATGCACAGAAGATCTCAGGGCAAATATTATACAACTACCACAAAGCTCATGGGAACTCGCAATTCTGTGGAAGCGTAAGGAACTCTGAAGTTTTGGAAACCCATGGAGACATCATTTATGGCAAAGAGGCTTGTCTCTTTTAGATCATCGTATGTGAACTTTGGCCCTTGCAGTACTGTTGATAGGCCTCTCACTCCTTCCTTGATCTCTTTGGAGAAAGCTCCAAGCTGAGAATTGGAGAGGAGAAGCCCTTCTCAGAACAAAGAAAATTTTGTGATTTTATTCTCAGAAGTATCAAGGATCCTCAATGGAAAAGGAGGGATTTAAGGACCCAAATTTGCAACCAAAGGAACAGGGCAGAGATCTTACTGACCTAACTATGGGATTACTCAGCACCTCATACCACTGAATTCTGCTGCTGTTTTACTCTTCAGCTCTTTGGAGCAGATCCATAAACTCTCCTCCTTATTTCAAAATGTTACAACAGGATGTAATTAAGTACAATTAACAAGGAGGTCAAACGGTCATCTGATAAACACTGGCCCAAACAGGCAGCTTGAAAGGTCAGGGCTGCTAAAGCCACACAGTATTGATGGGAAAGAATATTATGATTTAAGGGGGAAAAAATCCCAATGACTAAAACTTAAGGGCTTTCTATATTACACACACAAAGCCATGCACACAGGCTGATATGCATGCACACATGCCTCAGAGAGGCACAAATCTATATTCTGAGAACAAGAGCTAGACTAACCACACGTCATCTCTCCATTGCACCAGATCTCAAAGCTCATATTTGGTGCTTTAATTCCACTGTTTCTTTTTCTTTTTCATTATTTTGTGAAACGATCTGTAAATAGACTTGTTGCCCTTATAGAAGGGGTTTTTTAGCCCTTTCTAAAATAATGCTTAAGATCCCTATGAGGAAACACAAGGTGTTGGGAAGCCCTTAGGATCAAGGTATTTTAGAGAGTGCCCAGCCAGTGTAAAAAGAGGCTTCATAAGAAGAAGCTATTCCAGTGCTCTACAAGGTCAGAGTGAGAGTGCAGAGAAGTGAAAATGAACACAGAAACACCTACCCATCCTCATTTTGTGAATTGGTGAGGTACACTGTTTTCATTCTCTATCTGAGGCTCTTCAGGTTTTTCCTATTTGGTTGCTCAGAGATTTCACTCTGACTTTCAGGTTTAGGCTGGGCTAGGGGTGGAATAGGCTCACTGCAAAACATTTGGGGCACATTTCATGTACAAGGCAGCCAGATAACCTGGTCAGGAGTAGCAGATTATCCTGCAGGATGACTAGCATGTTATAACTTGTAGTTATTGACAGATACCCCAGCTGAGGTAAGCTTGGGAGCAACCTCCCCAAAGCTGTGTTCCTGCTGGGTCTCAGCCATCAAAAATCACCACAAAAACTACAGCTGTCGTGGGGTTGTACGCTGTGCTTGCTCTCACTCTCATGGCTTTATCATCCACTCTACTGTTTGCCCATTTTTTGGATTTCTCAGCTAATGTCTTCTCAAACCGTACCACTAGAACCCCATGGCTCCAGGCACCAAGTACCTATAGGTGCCATCTACCCGCTGCTCCAAAATCAGACTGACAAATCATTCAGTGTTCCTGCTTTTTCCTCCTCTATAGTCTAGGCTTGCCAGGACAGAATTTAACACCTCTGCCTCCCAAATTGATGCCATCCATATTGTAAAAGTTCAACACAGTATCATTTTGAAATTATTTTGAAGTACCTTACAGTTGAATGCCCCCCCTATATTTCTCTCTCACTTTACAAAAAAAAAAAAAGAAGGATATTTTAAATGGATATGCCTAGACAAATTGATTTATAATAAATTAATTTATAATACTTACTCTGGATTATGGGTACAGTTTTTCCAGATAATATGAATAAAGCTTCATTAATTTGGCTACAGTCAAATACATGAGAATTAGAACAACAGTAGTTTCACTTAATAGACACAGTCTACAAAGGGATAGAATCACAGAATCACTAAGGCTGGAAAAGACCCTTAGGTTCTTGTGGGGTCTGAATGGATACTATTGCTAGGTTAGATAAAAATAAACCTACCAGAAGCTTTGAATATTCAAATTCCTATCTCCTCCTGATTGCCTTCCAAAAAGAGAGCTAGGTGGAGTCTTCCTTCTCCAAAGCCACCGGTTATCAGCTATGGATATATATCATGTACCATCGCTAGATGTCCCAATAAGTTTTCTAGGCTCTGACCCATTAATAATAACTGTTGTCTTCAGTTTGCCCTGAATTGCAGTGGGAAAAAAATTAAAGCCATGTTCTGGCAAGGTACCACACATGCCACTGAGTTGTATAACAGCAGCTGATAAAGCCAAGTTCTTGATCTATTGCACAGGAGCTGGTGCTCAAAAAGATCTGGGAACTAAGCATTTAGATTCACCTTTTGGAGCATCTCTCAATACCAGTGGGAAGATTCAAAGTGGAGAGCTGAGCTGTAAAACCTCTCATTTTCTACTTGTTTTACAGTCATTTTTTGTATGCAGAAACAAATTCATAATTCAGTACAAAACACAAACCGGCTCCTGCTTGGTGTACCCCACCCACAAACTTAAATAATGTAGTTGTCAGGGTTGACAAGTTCTGCCTGCTGTAGCATTTCTGTGTTTTATAGGAAATTTTAACCAGGGGTGTTATTTTAAGAGATGAGCAAATGGGGAAACCCCATGGCCTACCCAATAAAATATGAACTTTAGGTGCAATGGAGCACTCATAAATTTGAGTCAGAACAAGGGGATTCATTGTTTCTCCCGACCCCTTTTAGCTGCTCCTCTGATCTCAGCCTCTCTGTGTGCGTCATGGCAGCCCTCATCCTTTAACCTGCGGTTTTTAAAAGCTAGCTTCTAGGTTATTTATGGCTGCAAATGTTAGTAGCCCGTCTGTGTACTCCCTGCACACACATATTGGGGGGGCCAAGGGGGTGGAAGATGCATTTTATTTTGCAAGGACGAAAAGTTTGCCCGGGGAGCCGAGTGCCCAGGGAGGTTGAGGTAGTCGCTCTGCCACCAGAGATTGAGAAGAAAACTGCTTCCTTCACCTGTAACACTAACCAGAAGAAAATTATACTCAGTGTAATTTTATCTTTCATTTGCACCTTGTCTGTGTTTATCACGTTCTCCCTCCTTTTCTCTCCGATTTGCTCTTTCTCTGTCCCTACGCACCTTCTCCCTACCACGATGAGCTTCCCTCTGCTTTTCTAAGTGTCTTCCCTCCACTCTACTAGCCTGGGAAACGCTCCAGTGCTACAACATCGTGCTCCATGGGAGGCACAGAGGAGCGGGACTGACCCTCCCAGTAATACCAGTTCCTACAGAGGCTCTTTTCTCTGCTGTGAACTTTTCCCATGCCCGGCAGGTCTGGGTCCAACCCCGCGCGTCGGCTGTTGCCTACCGAGAAGAAGAGGGCTGTCCTCCCTGTAGGGCTTGGTCTGTGCTTTGCCATTTTTCTCTCATGCTTCTTCTCATTCCTTCCCTCTCCATCTCCCGCCCCGTCGCCTGGTCTCACCGCTTCTCGGCCTTTAATCCCTTCTGCAGCCAAATGCCACGGACATAAAATTAAAGTTCAGTGACCCTGCCTAGACGGCGGGGGTTAGAGACAAGGGAACGGACAAGGAGGAGAGGATGGGGAAAAGTGTGGGAAATAATTATAAAGTCTGGTAGCAGCCAGAGCTCTCCTGAAGCCCTGGGGAGCCTTTCTTTAGCTGGAGGCTGCAATTGGCACTTCATAAACTGTTCATTCTCAGCTACGTGGAAACACCAGATGACACCTAGAATGATCAGACTGTAATCAATCAATTTTCTGCAAAAGTCTATTAGTCTGTGGGCCTATGAAAGCAAGCTGAAAGAAACTGCCGTGGCTAAAAAAAGGGAAGAAAAAGGAACTGCCCATGTCGTAATTACCACCATAACTCAGGCAGTAAGTAGGCAGGTAGCCATGGTAAAATTCTTTGCATAATTTAACATTCAGAGAAAATAATAACAGGAGCAACAAGTGTGGGAGATCATGTATGTGCCAAAGCAGTCCTGCTATTTAAGCAAATAATCCGGGTGTTAGGAAGAGAACCAAGAGGGTCTCCATCCACTCCATGGCAGGCGGATTCCTCCCCTAATACCCTCTGCACAGAGGAGTCTCCGCAAGCCTCCCTCTTTCTCTTTCATGGCTAGCCAGAGTCACTCAGAGATTGTGTTTTCCTGGGAAAATATGTACTGTACAATACATACAATCCCCACAACCCCACCCAAAGTCTGTGTTTAGTCTGGAAAGGAGCACTTTCTAAAGAAGAAGCGGAACCGGGTCAGCCATTCTTCCCAATGGGAAAAATATTAATACTAATATGTATTTATATGTATCCATACATATATATAGCTTTTCACCATGCACGTCTAACCATCTGCTAAATCAGTTTCTCTTCAGTTATCTGCAATTTCTTTCAAATCTGTCGGCAAGAAAAGTCAGACAGTTTTATACCCCAGTTAATGGAGAGCTTGACATTTTTTTGGCTGGGTAGATACAATAATTTACTTGGATTTAAAGTGTTAACTTTGGCAAAAAAATTAATTGACAGTTATAAAAACATTATTTTGTTAGATGATATTTATGGATCACACACAAACCTATTTTGAGGTAGAGCTATATAGCTCATAAGGTTCATGTAACAAGAGAGATTTCAAAGGAAATATAAAATATTTCAATATAAAACAACACATGTAGTGTAATTCAAAAAAGGAATATGGAGAATATTTCTTGCTCAAAATTTAAAAAAATCCATAACAACCTGCTCTGTCATCACACAAAAATTGGTTGAAACTGCCTAATGAATTGTAAGGATTGGGTGAGGATTTTTAAGGAATGTCATCCCATGGGTAAAGTCCTTTTGTTCTAGAAATAAATAAACCCATTTTGCAAAAAACTGTCTTAATATTTAATTTGTTCATATTAAATTATTTCATCATTAATAGTTATTTCTAATGCCTGATCGCATACCTGGGACACAACAAATTAGTTCAGCTCACTGACTAGGTGACAGAAATTTCATTAAGGGGAAAAAAATCTCAGGATTTCAAGATGCCAAGTAATCACTCGGCATCTTCGCTTTGGGAGAAGATTAAATGAGACCTGCTTGATCTAATTTGCTTTAAATTTTATGTAAAAGAGTGAAAAATGCCATGCTATTGACTTTGGGTTGCCACTCAAAAAAAACTTCACAAATGTTTTCTCATTTTTTCTCAGTATTAATCCAATTCCTCAATTAAAGACATGGGGTCTACTTGTTATTTAAGAGTTTTATCTCCGTAATAGCCTCCCTCTGTCCGAGGCAAGATAATAGCACCATTTCCGTCACTTCGGTTAAGCTTGTGTCAATATTTTCATTAGAAGCCTGCATTTAAGGGACTAAAACTGTACCACAGCCAAGGAAATTCATGTAAGGTTAAAATTAAGACAGCAACATCTGAAATGCAGTGGAAAAGGAAAAAAAAGAAAGTGTGCTCATTCCTAAGCTTTGAGGAGAGATGTTAATGATCCTGAGGCCTTTTTGAGTGTACCCTTCAAATCCAGCTCCCCTTCCACAGTTCCTGGCATTTTATAGCTTAGCACTCCATATCCCTCACTGATGATATGTTAGCTGTGAGTAGAAGGTTGTAGAAACTGAATTAGTTTAATTTAAGAAACCAGCTACTTTGTACACTCGAGGTCTGATTGCAGTTAGGAATCCTTTCTTTTCCATGTTTAACGAAAATATATTTTTACAGGTATTCGGTGCGGATCGATGAACGGTAGCTTTCTCAAAGTAGTCGTGTAAAAGTTGTTCTCTGCCATGCCAGCATTCTCTGATGAACACGGTGGGCTGTAGATCTTTTGAATTTATGTATTTGCTTAGTGATTCAGGTTTTAAAGAAGAACATAATCTTCATGACAGTGTACAAACTTGGGGGAGAGAAACTGGAGAAATACTAACAGTCGCCTGTGCCTCAAACAGGCAAAATTGCCTTTGATTTCAGCATCTGATTTACGAACTGATCACAGCATGTGTAGGTTGAAGATTATTATAATTAAGATTGCAGAATTGTATTGTATATGAAGAAGAAAAGGTGTCTTTCTGGGGTGTATCAGTTACTTAAAAAATGTCCATAATACTGCATCCTTCTTTAAATTAGTATGTGTAGGTCAGGGTCACAAATTTTATAGCTGTCTTCACATTTGAGTTTTTGAAATTAATTATATATAATAAGAAAGGAAACACAACATAAAAATGTATATATATTTATCCCCTATCTTATAGAGAGTTCATATCAATTCATAGGAAAATATGGAGAAAGAAAACAGAGTTGCTTAGTAAATGCAGCAATCCATTTAGAGAAAAATGTACAGATGTGTTGTAAACAAATGAAAATATAGACCATGCATGAGGAGGAACAGTTAAGTACAGTGGATTTAATGATCATTTTGATGCTGATGGAAAATTCAGTCCTTGAAATGTTCAAATGTAGTTTATAAAAGTGCTGCTTTTTCTCCAAACCTCAGTCATGTACGTATTTTTTTATTCAATCCTGCTCTTTTGGTGAGAGGTGAAGAGTGGGAACACTAACATTTATCTTAACAAAGTCCGTCCTTAACTAAATTTTGAGTGAGCAGAAAAGTGAGTAGGACTCCATGAGTATTATTTGCCTGTTCTCTGTGGAACAGGGTATCCTATATATGTCATTTTGGGAGACCGGCCAAAAAGAAGATGCCAGAACTCTGAACAGTCAGGGCTTTGCAAAAAGACAATAAAATATAACAACAGGGCAAAAAAACACCCAGTGAGGAAAACAAAGTCCTGAACTTGTAGGTGATATAATCAGATCTTCAAAAACCCCAGTGTATTTAGTGCAGGATTTATTCTTTGACTGCTGGAGCAACCCCAGTTAACTCTTCTGTTACACTCATCAATATTTATGGAGAGCTGCCAACGCACACAGCCTTATACAAAATACAGGACAAGATACAGTCTCTGTCTTGTCGTATCTTTCAAGAAAGAAAGAGACGGAAATTCTGGTATAAATTCCAGGATAAAGAGCAGGTGTTTACAATTTTAACTTCAGGACAAGTAAATGCAGTCTTGTTTTTCTCCCTGGTTGCTTGACAGAATTATAATTGCAGTTCCCTTGATGATTATTTTTTAAATTTGTTTTTCAAAGTGAGGTTGTTGCAACTCTGACAAGTAGATTTTTGTCAAAATTAGCATATCAGTTTCAATTCTTCTTCTTTAACATAAAATTATTTGTCCTTGTCTATTTTTTTACTTTAATCTTATTCAGCCTTTTCAAGCTTATGCTTAATAATTCCTACCCAACATCTCAGCGACATATTTCTTGTTTTAAAATATATGTCTTAAATTATTATAACTGGCTACAACCATATACAAAAGTTTCAATTTAAAATATCACGATGATTAATAAAGCTTTATAATTACACTTTATGTAATTAACGGTGTGCAAGCATGAACATGTTGCATGCTATTTCCAGAGCAGATTAATTTGATGCAAGTTGACTGAGGCTTCAAATCTAAAACCAGTTGAGTTATTACTGTGCTGCATCAGCATTTATTGATTTTCAGGTACAGTGTTAGCATTCACTTATCACTGCATATTTTTCCCCATTGTACATTAAAAGAGCTTGCCCTCATCTGTCACGGTCTTATGCTGCATAAATCATACAAAATGGTTACCTGCTTCTGTGATTTATTTCATTTTTATGTTAATTATACTGAAACATAGGATTGTTTAATAAAACTGTTGAGGCTAATCTACATGAGCCATCAATATTTCTTACGCATGTTACACGGCAGAATGTGTGATAAACCACAATATCCAGCATGGATGGAAGGGCATTTAAAGTGAATTAGGGTTTAGACTCACTTAGGGCTGAGACACATTTTAATTGCACAGAAACCAAACAAAACTTGGTATTTACACAGTGGGTTTTTTTATAAGTTAATGGTGTCTATCAATCATAATCACTAGAAAAATAAAGCATCTCCCCCCCAATTTTCACAGTTTAGAAATGCAAGATACAGTTTAGCTTCTCAAAATTACTTTCTTAAGGCAACACCGTCGTCCCAATAAAATGAGACAAATATTAGAAACTTCCCAGTCAAGGTAAGATACTCAGTGGAAATTTGCATTCTTCCAGAGAGGGTTTTTGGCTGGGGAAACGCAGAAGGATCAGGCTAGGACATATCTGACACTGAACCTTCAAAGTCTTCTACTCATGCTCTGCAAGAAGTCCTCATGAAATCGAAGACATTTAATGAAATCAAAGGCTAGGTCCCATGTAAATAGTCCTCTGGGCCACTGATGAAATGGTCTGAGGCATATTTACTGAGGGCATTTCTCAGGACACACAAGGAAAATTTTTGCCGGATCAGGGCTTTGCCTAATGCTTAGGAGATCCGAGCATTTCCTATTTCCCTTACAACATTGCCATTTTAAATTCAGCTGAGTCCAGATACCCTGGGTAAATCGAGGCATACAATGATAACTCAGAAGTAATACACAGACAATATGTAACTCTTTCTTAAGGATGAGCAACACATTTTCAAACATAAGATTTCATTTTTTTCTAGTCTGCTATTTCAAGAGCAAGAGCAACAAGCAAATGTGTTTAGAGTTGTGGACATATGTTACTCTTAAGGAAAAAGATCTCTGAATTGCACACCTCCTTATCTGCAACGTAACTAAAGAGAAGTAATTTTATTATTACAGCAACTAAACTCTATGGTATCATTTTCCTAAAAATCCAAGTTGTTGAGGGTTTTAGTGTTTGGAAACAATTTTAATCCTGCAGCAGGGATTAAAGACCTGGTAGACATAAAAGGTACAGAACGTGTGTGATAATCTGAAGGTATTTCAGAAAATGTGCCATTGTTTAAAAAGTTTCTACAGAAAGTATTATCCTGGAAAGCAAGGATTCATCAGATTTTGTACCAGCTTACTGAGAAACTTCAAGTTCTCAATTAAATCTCTTGTTATTCAGATCAAACAAGAAGGTTTTTTTTAGCTAACTTTATGAGTCCTACAGCATTTAAAATACTTATAAAAATAGTAAATACATTTCATGATTTATTTGCAGCTTTCTTAATGAGATTCAAGTTTCCTTCTATTAAGCAAATCTGTAGCTGCTTTTTTAACCACAACATAACTGGTAAGTATATTTATTATACTCAGAAGCCAATATAATTTAGTTTTATCAGTTTCTGTGTCTGATTTGATATGATTTTCAAAAGCATTCTTTTCTTGCATGTTTCTAGTGTTTAATACTCTACTTGTTATTTAATTTATTTATGACACAGAAAATAAGAACCATTGCAGATTCTGAGCACCATGGCAGTATAATAAAACACAGTCTGTGGTTATTAAATAGAAATAACAAAGAAACAGCAACAGATTATTTAAAAAACCAGCCATCCAGCTGAAAAGATAATAAAACTGTGACTCTTACCAACAGAAAAAAAAAAACCACTACATAACCTAAGAAATCTTTTTCTTTTTTTTTTTTTCTTTTTCGGAAATGGCTTAACTTTTCCCTTTTCATAACATTCTAGGCTTTAAAACATCACCAACTGATGTTTGTTCACGTCTGAGCTTTAAGCAAACCAGTGAGGGAAATAACCAAGCAATAGGCATAAGTGTTTGATTTTTTGAGATTTAAAAAAAAAAAAAGGAGTTAGTTGGCCTAAGGCTAGAATTTTCATTACATCAATGAAAGAAAGAAAACAGAAGCCAGCAGAGGGGAGTTATAGAAACTGACTTTATATAAACAGTGAGAAAAATCTTTTTCCGTGGCCACCTACAACGTAGCTACTTTACCTTCAGTACGACTTTTCTTTTTCCAGTGGCACAGCAGCCCGTGCCCAGTCCTGCCGTTTTAGAACCAGGTTATACGGTCCGGCCGAGAGATTTGCCCCTCTCCAGATCAGGCTACCAGTTTGTCAAAGAGAGCAGAAACAGAAAAAAAATTTTTCACCTACCTAAATTGACAAAGCTCATGACCATGTCAGCATCATTCAGAAAGTTGGTGTCGTGCAGGCTGGCTAAGGGAGGATTCTGTGTGGCCAGGGGGGTCATGCGAGATAATTGTATTCTCCGCGAATATCCATTTGGAGAGGCAGGGTATCCTTTCCGTATCCCTCTGCTCTCCCCTGCCATTGATCCCTTCAGTGAATACTCCAGCTCCTCAGTGTCCTCTTCATTTGTCATGGCATTATACAGGTCCAGCATGAAGAGGGGTGCAGAAGAAGCCTGCTTTCCTGGTGAAAATGGTCTGGGTCTGTGAGGTAAACCCAGGATAGAGAGAATCTCTCTCTGAATCTCCCTTCTCTCATGGTTCCGCAGCCTCCTGTAAATAAAACTCGAATGGACATGATTGTCTCCTAAACCTCCCTGTGCGTGACCCACCAGAACCCAGCAATTCCAGAGCAAGCCCACGAAAGCTTTGAGCGCAGTTAGGTTCATCTTTGAAAAGAAAAAGAACAAGGAAAAAAAAAAAAATTAAAAAAAAAAATCTTTTTCTCCTACTTGTTCTGAGTTCCTACGAGGTCTGCTTTCCCAGTGGCTGAAAAACAAAATTTACCTATTCTTCATGTCAATGTCATCTCTAAACGTAACATCTTTGGTGATTTCTCTCCCCCCACCCTGTTTAAATATTATGGAATGTGTCAGGTTGCAGTTATTTCTAAGAAAGCTGAAATTCAGACTTCCAATTTTCCACTGTTGTTATCGTTTTTTCTGCATTTATGGAGCAGAAGACCAGTATTTTGTCAGCTGACCTAGGCATTCCTATATAAACCTTAGATAACCAGGTCTTTGGTGGGGAGCTGTATTAGCAAGAGCTGTTCTTCTGACACATTGTAGTTCCCAGAGTTATCGTCCCTCGTTATTCTGAGTTCTTCGTACACCTTGCGCTCTTCCCAAGATAAAATCCTGAGTCACAGATTTGTCTTGATCAGTACCTTGGTGGTGTAACACATATTTGTCCAGCAGCCTGGTGATAACTTTAACATCTTTGGCATCGCTTGAGTGTAAAGTAATTCTAAAGCGTGTACTAATCAAATTACTGTGTTGCCATGAATTTACTCGCCAAAAAAGCCCTTCTGTAAATCCATTCAACCCTTTTCAGCTTCTGAGCTGTTATTTCCAACTCTAGCAGGCACAAATATAACAGCTCTCTTCAAGAGAGATCTAAAGACTAATGTAAGCACAACCCTGCTGGGAAAGAAGAGGCTTCTCATTGTAATTTGAAACGGGTATAGCAAAAAAGTCCTTAACCCTTCTCTTGCCAGACAGAGCTTTAAACCTCTCCCCCCCCTCAGCTCCCCCCCAGCTGACAGTAATATACCTAATTTTGGCTATCAGCGGTTTTTTTGTTGTTTTTTTTCCCCCCAGCAGCTCACAGAATCAATTTTAACTTTAAGAAGTTTAGGGTACACAGATAGCTAAAGGCACGGCGTAATGTGGAAGCTCTTGTGAGTCTCCTTATGAGCCTATGGGTTAGTAAACTTGAGTAGGAAACTCTCATAACAGACTAAAATAGCATCTCATTAATTCTAGAAATGTTTAGATTTTAGGTAAGTTTGGCAAACAAAGGTGACCTTTTTAATAAACTCTGTAGGAAATTTTGTCGGTGGGGCTTGATTCACTCTTTTCTAAAAATGTCAGGAATGCAATCTGAATGAAAACAAATTTATTCAGCAAGCGAGATTTCAAGTAGTGCAGAGCCAATGGTGTAATTATGGTTATAGTCACAACTTTCATAAACTGTAATTTGCAATGATAATTTATTCAAAGTACATTTTGACTCATAAATCGCCATACTACATTTCCCAGTAAATATCAAAAGCTAAGGTTTAATTCCACAGCCTATTATTAACTGGAGAAAGAAACAGCTTAACTGAAAAAATAAGTTATATTAAACAGATTTTAAAGCTGCTGCCCATGAAGTTAGGGTTCGGCTTAGAATTTTATGACAGTCAGCAACGGGTGTTTTCCTCTCACTAAAGCAAAATCACTGTGTTAAATTTCGTATTGCTCAGATTATTGGTGGTCATTTCCCCCACTCCTATAATTTGCCTTCCATCTTGAGGAGACTTTTCTTTGATGAAGGGGAGAAAATAAGGACAAAAAATGTTAATACATGACATTGAGGAAAACACAAGCTATATAAAAATCATCCCCTCAGGTTTTCTCTCTATATAACTAGCACTTACTCAGCGAATCACACGGTTCTTGAGTAAACTTGGGAGTGTGACAGCAAGTATAGTCACACCCTAAGAAGCCAGGAACAATTTATCTAGTATATTAAGCACAAATGAGCTTTTCTCATATATCATGACTTGCAGTCGATATTTACAGTCTAGTTCAGCTATCATTAAAATATAGCTGATTGTCTCTCATAAATCAGCACACATAACAGACAATGCTTCTCCCGAGGAAGGATTTATCTCACACTGGACCTGCTGAATTAACACTAAAATTAATTATGAAGCTATTTAGCAAAAGTCCTGTTCTCAGCAGAAGAGCAGCCAGAATCAGAACATGCATTCTTTCCTCATTGAGATTTTCCCTCAAAATCCATTTGTTATAAGAAAAGTATTATTTCCTGGTTTTGTTTTGCTTTCACTTGTCCTGCTCAGACAGTTGCAATGACACATGAGACTTTACCATACATATGTCTTTTTTGAATTTGGCCATCCCATATCCTGCAACAAAGTTCATTTCTCTTTTCCAGCAATATATTTCCTCTTTTTCCCTAAGCATTCATAAAAGCTAGTGGATTGATTGCTCAGAGGATTTAAGTCCTCAGCCCATCAGTACAGCAATAGAAACTTCCTATATTATCCCACTAGAGCGTCTGGAGTCTTTTCCCACTTAAAAAGCCAAAAATGCCCTCAAGTTTGAGGATGCTTTTATGATGTAAACATTTTTCCAGACTGAAACTGAGTAAGAAAACACATAAACTAGCAATCAAATGTTTGCCGAAAACAGCTCATGTAATTTTCTGACGGACCCACAACCAAACATGTAACTTAAATACAAAGGTTTTATTTTACATTAACCTACTCTACACTGAGGCACCAAACACCCTTGACTAGAACATGAAAATAAAAATAAAAATAAGTTTTATTAATATAAACACAATGTATTTTTGTATTAAACCTGTGTCCCATAAACAATCATTGTTAACATGGATATCACATACATGGGAGATAAAGCCAGCTCTTAAAATGAAAATCTTTGCTAATGAAATGAAAGGAATCTGTAATAGCTGATAGGTCCCATTTCATATTTCCAATATGAATCAATTTATTTCTACAGAAAAAATATCACATACAATTTCAGCATGTCAAGATATTTTATTTGATAATATATAAAAATATATTGGCCCAGATATGTCCAAATGTAGTTTAGGTTAGGGTTCAGTTTCAAAGTCACCTTAGATCTAGGTTTCAAGTTTTACACCAAAAGATCATTCCGAGCTGTTTGCATAATATTGAAGCTTAAAAGAGATGCCATGTTCACGTCATTTTTAGATGTGCTCAAATCTAAATAACAGTTGAGGTCAGTGTAAAGTATTGACCCAAAATCAAAGGGATTTGAACATGATGCCCTAGAGATTCTGGTTTTACCCTGCATCAAAAACTAAAATTTTGAAATATACAACCTATAAAAAAAAGAAAGCTAAAATGACTCTAGAAGTGAGCTCCCATTAGGGACACATATCAGACAGAGAAGTATGCAACCAGTGGAGCACCTGGAGAGCAAGGTCCCAGAAGCAGAAGAACACTAGAGCACCATGCAGGCATCCCTGGCAGTGCGAGATGGACAGCAGTTGTGTGAATTTCTTAAACCGTGTGGCACATGTGTACATGATGAGGGAATTCAGAGCTCATTATGTTGTAGTAACCTAAACAATGTCAGAGCAAATATCACAGAATCACAGAATCTTCTAGGTTGGAAGCGACCTTAAAGATCATCTTGTCCAACCGTCAACCTAATTTTGACAAAAATAAACACCCACACAACAAACAAGAAACATCACCATCACTAAACCATACCTCCCAGCACTACATCAACCCGTCTTTTGAACACCTCCAGGGATGGTGCCTCAACCACCTCCCTGGGCAGCCCGTTCCAATGTCTGATAAACCTTTCAGTGAAAAATTTTTTCCTAATATCCAGCCTGAACCTCCCCTGGTGCAACTTGAGGCCATTTCCTCTTGTCCTGTCGCCTGTATCATAAGGGAAGTAATGAAACCTGGGAATCCAGACCACGCCAGTCTTGGATTCCAATGGATCATTACGTTGCATTGGTGGAAAAAAAACAGATAAATATCCAGCAGGGCACTGCAGTCATCGAAGGTGGGATTGTTTTTATAAGCAGTATCCACTACTCAAAACCAAAGTGGGTGGATGGCTGCCGAATGCAGATCCCACTGGTTTCTCAGTATCACACCAACAGAGGGTGATTTCCCACAGCAGTGGCTCTCTGTGGCTGGCTGACACATGCAAAATAGACTAAAACGCAGACCTTCTCCGAGATACTTGCAGTCTAAATTTGAAAATTATGCACGCAGGCTGAGCGATTCTGCTGGCTACTTCCCTCTTAATGACCAGCTAAATTTGGCATTCGGAGCAATACTATGCATAAACAGATGATCGAGCATTAAAAATGTGTAAGTCTGCCCTCGTTATCACTCTGCAAAGCTATTTCTGTAAAACCTACACGGAGAAAGGCTTTTATGAAAAGGTTTGCTGAACGCAGGAGACTCATTCAAGGTTAAAATTAAAGATTCAACAGCAAAAAGAAAGCGAGTCTCCTGGACTCTTCCTGGGCCATGAATGTTACACAGACACCATAATTCGGCATACCTGGTACATACTACCCATATCTAAGTTGGATTTACAATGGTATGGACTGCCTGAGGTGCACACACGAGCCTTTGCACGTAAGTATGCATATGTTCACGTGTTCTGAATGTCCAATCAACAAAACACATATGGCATCTTTCACTTAAGGTTTGTGTTTGTGTTTTGTTCTGTTTTTTAATTATTATTTTATTGAGTTGTATGTTGTATGAAAGTTGTGTTCTTACCCTGCAAAGGTATGAAAGAAACACAAACACATTATTCTGTATCGACAAAACACACACCTCCTCACGCAAAGGGAATTCCACTTGTAATGGACACAGTGTGAAAACCGGTAGAATTAGCTGCAGAAATTGGCAGTTGAGACACAAATTGAGTATGATATTTGTAAATGGCTGCATACCTATATAAACCCTTTTTATTCAGGAAGTCTCACAGCTAATTGATAGACAGAAATCATTTCAGATGCAGAAACGCTGCCATTTGTGGGACAGAAAAGCTGTTCAATGTATTACTTTAGCCAACCTCATATCAGGGCAGAAAGACAGCTGTCCTGAACCACGAAGATAGCTGTTTTTCTCAGCTACAGGGAAATTTTAGGATAACCAACCAACATCTATACTCTTTACACTTATTCCTGAGGATCATTAAGCATTATATAGAGTACTTATATTTTATGCTGCAGGCAGAGGAATGCATTGCAAAATAATACTTGCTACGTAGAAGTGTTCAATACTTAGATTATAGTGCAATTTATTCAGTTACCAATCAGTTTCCTGTAGCAAAAGAGTTTTTCGTCCAGGATTTCAAAAGCTCAGGCAAAATCACAAATCAGCCTAGGAGGTAAGTCATCAAGCATTTTATAGATGGCATTTAATAGAACACTTTGTTTAAAATTTACAGAAAGACCTCCAGCTTTAAGTATAATCATCTGTGAAGTTTGTTCTATTCATAGCACAGGCACAATGTTGTAAAGCTATCAGCACAGAGTAGTCTGTAGCATTATATTATATTTTTACTATTCTTTAACATTAAGAAAATGGAGAAAAATAATTTTGTAATCTGCCTAAAGACTTTTTTTTTTAACTTTCTGTGTTCAAGGACCGGAAAAGAAAGAAAAACGTGTTTCACACATACTCTTCAGAATATGTGAACCGCAAAATATACAGTTAATAATATGATCCAACATCAGAGTGCTGTCATTTGCATAATTTACAAACCCAAAGTACTCCCAGAAATCCCCTTTGGTTTACAATAAGCCTCTAATTAGTTTAAAAAAAAATAAAATAAAAAAGAAAGAAAGAAAGAAAAAGGAACTGCACAGAGGCAAATACAAAACACTTGGACAAGAGCAACTTTTGTTAAGTAGCAAAGAACTTTTAAAGAAGATTATTCTTGGCTCAGCTTGTAGAAGGGTTTTATTATGCCCCAGCTGCAGACTGGTACCTGCTAGTCTCATTGTTCTCCTGCTGCAGCACGGCCATAAACATTTTGTGGTGTTCTGGGGCTGGCCCCAGTCCTTTCTCAGGGAAACTCTTCTGCCTCTTGCTGGATGTCTTTCTGTTTTCAACTACAGCTACATATAGAAATTCATTCCTAAACGGATGCCTTCTAGGTAGCTGTGTTGCACTGTTGTTCATGTCGTGAAATGCTGTACCTATCTAAATATAGGATTTATTCCTTCCCTTGAGCATTTTGCTACTAAGTTCTATAGCTGTGGCTTTAGCACCTCTACTGGCAACTGGATGATGCAGCAGTCTCTCAAGCTCTGTATATTAGTTTTGGTGGTTTTATACCTTTTTCTCTTGCTTTGTTTTATGCACATTCTCTCTTTCTTTCCTATACTTCCTCCCATTGCACCTCCCTAGATTTAGTCTCCCACTTGGATACGCTGCCTCTGATCCCACCAGGACTTTCTTTTCAGCTTTTCAAACTTTAAACCCTTTTCCCCCACCACCTCGATTTTCATCTCTCTTCTTTCCCTCCCCACATATCTGTAGGCAGATGTTATTTTCCTCTTCTAAAATGACTTCCTTTGTTTAGCAATGTTTCCTCTTTTGTAAGAGATCAGCTGGCCTCTCGGGCAGTACAAGAGGAGCTGCTGCTCCAGTGCTTCCAATTAAGCGAGCGCTACCATGAATCACACAGTCCTTGAGAGACCCGTCGTCTCTTGCTGTTGGAGGAGGATTGCGAAAGAAGATGATGTGCTTGGGACCATTGCTAGGGACTACGTGCACCCTAAAGTCTTTGGTGTGTGCCGACTGATCTTTCTACATGGACTTTTTCAGGCTTGGTGATCGGTCATGCAGGCAGCCCAGAGCCAGCTGAGGAGCTGGCAGCAACCCAGCTACAAAACGCTGTAAGATCTTCACCACAAGGGCTTTTTCAGGCAAACAGGCAACCTCAGAGTCACCTAAGAAGCAGCCGTATGACACCAGGGATTTTGCAAATTGTCCAGTAATATTAGCCAACGGTGTTTGGCTGGCACAGTTTACATACTAGCTGCCAGAAAAGATGTTATTTGTATTCTGCGTGTGTTTGTAGTAAACTATCACCGTAAGAAACCAAAACAAGGTATCAACCAAGCTGCATTGAGACAAGCGAGTTTGTGAACACGTCACGGGAACCCTTTAAACTCTCCAGGGCTGGGTTTATTAAATTAGCCAAGGTGCAGTAGCAGTGTGATGGCAATGGCCATAACGCAAGTCAAGAAAAGTCTTTAAAAGACAATATCGGTTTCTTGAATTTCCCTCATTAGACCATACTCCCTTCTAGCATGTAATGCCTTTATCTTGCAAAATGATTACAATTGGCTACAGCTGAGGAAATTTATTTAATAAACAATGGATAATCATTGCCAAAATTTACTACAACAGTCTGCTCAAGC
The DNA here is from genome assembly GCF_001431845.1 of Calidris pugnax. Taxonomy (NCBI): domain Eukaryota; kingdom Metazoa; phylum Chordata; class Aves; order Charadriiformes; family Scolopacidae; genus Calidris; species Calidris pugnax. The sequence continues at coordinate 229,685 of NW_015090899.1, forward strand.
CAGAATTTCTTAAGCTGGCAAAGCAAAGGAATAAAGTGAAAAGCCAGTTTATGCTGCTGGGCTAGAAAACCCAGTTGTTTCCCTCAGAGCTTTGTTACAGCGGTTGAGAAAAACTGATATATTGGAGAAGGTATGTACCTACTTTGCACTAAAATCTGTATGTTGAAGTTGAAAGATCTCTTTAGCCACTAAATTTTACATTGCCAGAGGTCTTAAAACAGGATCTGCATGATGTTAAATAGAGTAATCCATGTCCCTCGTGAGCCAGGCTTAGGCAAGAGGAGCATGGTTTACATCGCAACCTTTGCCTCCAAAACTGCACTGAATACGGTCGAGACGCACCAGCGAAGAGTCCTTTATTTCTGCTGCTTTAGCTTTACTACCTTCTTTAGCATTTAGACCTTTAATTTGGAAGAAATGGTATTTCCTGGAGGAGTTCTAGTTAAGCCATGTAAATTATAAGATAGTTACAGACAGACTGGGACTGCAGAACAGTCTTTTCCTTTGGGAAGTGGATTCGCAATGATATTGTCATAGGTTTTACTATTTGTTGTTCGGTGCTACTCATCAAAAAATATATCCGCCTCTAGAAACTCAGCATTAGATCATAAGAATAAACTGGATTTTTTTTCTTTCATAGATTAGATCACGATGATACATGGGGAACTTCTTTAGCTTACTCAGTCATTAAATTAACAGTGCTTAGCAGGCACAGCTTACTTCCCCATAGCCCAAGCACTCAGGTGTACTCCCTCTCACGGTGATTCCTCAGAGCAGATGCCCAATATTTTCTGTGCTCATTTTTCCTCTTTGTCACCCTTTGGTGATAAAATATGCACCGGGAGAAAGTAATGAGAATTTTCTATGAGTTTCAGACAGATATTTTGCTTACCCTCCTGTGAGCATCGTGAGAAGCAGCAGAGGAGATGGGCTGCTGGGAAAGCTTCAGTCTCAGCCTTGCTGTTCACCTGAGATCTTTGAGATGCTGCTCCGGCTCTGGCCACATCTTCCTCTGGCATGAGAAGGGGACTGGAAAGCTGAGGTCAGCCTCATGGCAGAAACATCTTGCAATGATTTATTCTGAAGCCCAAAGTTAAATAATTTCTATTTGTTCTTATTTCTTCATTGTAATTCAAAGTTAATCGTTCTTCACTCTTTCTGTAAAGAATCATGAAGTTTGTTTTCCTGCATTTATGGACCTTCAAAGATCCTCTTGATGCATAAGAAAAAAGAAAATATGTTTATACTACAGGATGGCCAGAAAGCTTCAAAACCATAAAACTTCTGGCTTGTTTAGTGCTCTCCTAAAAAACATAAAGATGACCAAACAGATTATTTGTATATATATATTTAAAAAAAAAAGAAGCAAAACTTTTCAGTCTAAGAATTTCTTTGCCAAGATTCAATCTAAAATTATTTTTTATGGCTACATTATAAATTGCTCAAAAATGGGGTTTATAATGGAAATGGTGACAGATTTAACTATGGCGGCACTAGCAGGCGCCAGCATAATTACAGTCTTCTCAAGACATAACTTATTACAGGCTATGCAGCAGAGCCAGTATTTTGTATTTTAATTAAGAAACCTGGATTTTGTTTGTAATAATTGACTGTTATGCCGCCTCTCTTGCCAGGACACCCTTGTAAAAGAGATTCTTGCCTCTAGTAGTCTTTCTCGGTTAAATATTTTAAATAAATTTTATATTGTTGACTGGAAGATTGCATGCTTTTTATAGGTCATTATTAACTGTCTTTTGGTGACTTCAGTTGTTCTATATTTTTTAATGGAGGTTTTTGTTCCTCTCATCTGTGACCGGGAGGGTTTACAGTTTAGGTCTTTGAGAAGTATAATACTACACTATCTGCATTATCTGCCTTAATCTGTACCACGCTGGCTTTCTGTAAGAAAGGATGTTCTTTGGCTTTATGCTCTCCTGATGCCCTAGGCAGGTCCTACAGACCCTTACCCAGTGACACTGAAATGCATGGACCTTCCCTATGCTGCCCTGACAAGGGCATCACGGCAGCTCCCGCCGCGTGTCATCCCTCCTGGGACACTACAGAGAATCTCAGTTCCTGGACACCAAGACGTATTTATCACTTGCACGCAAGCTCCTTTTTAATATGTTGCTGCAGTAAAAACCACATCACACAAGAGCCCAAGGAGCCCCAGTTGTTCACCAGCAGCGGGTGTGATGCTGGGCCACAAGCATTGGGTATCTAATTTTGACAGCAAAACTGCGGTGGTAATTAGGTATTCGGAGAAGGACTTTGGTACGCACAGCATTAAGTAGGTCACATGAGCACATGTGTAATCTAACATGCTGTAATAGCAGTGCCACACAGGCACATACACAAATGAAATGGATAGAAACATTTCACATTTTTAACTGAAAAACAAAATATGAATTGAAGCAGTCCAGGACTAAAAGAATATGTTTCTAAAATTATTCTTTGGGTTTTGCTTTTTTTTTCTATGCCTGACTGGCACTGGGTACAGCAAAGACTCAACTGAAAGCATTGCTCACAACCCTTTTCTTTCTCTCTGCTTGGCCTCAGAACGTTGCTGTTCTAACAAACGCTATTCAGTCCTTTTCCCCCAGGACTATCTACCAACCAGAGAGATTATCAAAGTTCATTATGTCACTTCCTTTCTTTTCTCCAACATACTCTCAGGCTAAGAGAAGAGATAAAGGAGTCAGCCTTACCAGCAGATCTCTCCCTGCTTCCTCCTCCAGAAGTTTGCCTCCTGCCAAGAGGACCTTCAATAAGTCTTTGCTTACTTCGGATCTTCCAAGTGGAGCCCAGGGAAAAGAGCACAGGAGATAATCTACCACTACACAGTTTGGGAAAAAAACAAAAACAACAACAACAAAAAAACCCAACCCCAACCCGCAAAACAAAACACCAAACCCAAAACCAAAGAAAATAATGCATTGTCTTGTGATTTTTCTTTTGGGTCCTGAAACAGCTATCAGTATTACGTTACCGAGGAGTTATAATTATGGCCAAACAGCTGAATGAAAATGGAAATACAGTATTCGTTATTATTTTGTGTCCTTGGAGAACAAATGCAAAGTGAAGAGAAATTTAAGGGAGAAATACACAGCAAGAAAATTCATAGAAAATGCACAGAAATTATATCACACACCTCTCAAATATCTGTATTTGAGGTTTCAAATATCTCAAATATCACTCTTCGCCAGCTATTTATTAGGTGGCATTGATTTCAACTGCGTGAGGAAAAAAGGCTGGAAAATATGCTTCAGTGATAATACTCAGGCAGAAAAACTGGTGAACAAGCAATAAAGTATGGGATGACTGGAAAGACTGGAGTCTGAGCCTAGGATGCCCACATCTAACCAAGGTCCAGTAAGGACCCTAGGAACAGCAAAAATCCAATTGATGTGGTGGTGGATCATTTTCTGGATGCTGATTTGCACTCTGTTTTTAATCATGAGAAGAAGGGGAGCTTTTAAGGTGAATTTTCAAGCAGCTGATGCTGTAGTGAGGGAAGGAGCACCCTGAGCTGGGTTGTCCAGGGGGAGAAGGACCCAGCGTCACCCAGCAGGGTTGTGGAGGTGAGAGCAAGGAAGCAGTGGGGGGTGGGGATTTAGAAAGACCAGTAGATTTGAGGGCTGATAATGAAGAATTCTTGCATTTAGTGCTACTGCAGGTTCTGCTCCATATTTTTTTTCTCTGCTTGGCTATATGCTGAAACACCTCTTTTTCTGACCCTCCAAATATGGCTCAAACAATGTTTCATCACGCAGGAAATGAGAGGGACCAACAAACAGACTGTGTGTGACAATGAAAAAGAAAGAGAACACCAGCCCCATCATCTGACTCCTTTATCCAAACTGACTAGACTGATTGCCTTGACATCATGTTTATCAATTCCATATGTTTTGGGGGGTGGGAGGGTGTTGGGGCCCTTTTCTAATTCCCAGAAAAGGATGACTACAAAGGTGAAAGCAGAAACCCGTAGAGTCCACCTCCTAGGACTATGTGTTTGACTGCAGCACTTTGTTATTTTGTGCTACAGAAGGCAAGTTAATAAGGCCTTTTAAAACAGCAAAAAATGTGAAAAGATGTATTTCAGAAATAATATTTACAAAAAAGGTGTGACAGAAAAAGCAAATAAAAGAGGATAATTCTGTCTTCTATGGTTAAGAGGAGGACAGCTACAGACACAGAAGTCCTTCAAAACCAAGATCTCTTCCTCTTGAAGAGTCTGGTAACGTGAACGTGAGTGATTGTCAAGATTAGAGCTATTCAAGAAGAAAAGAGAGATAACCAAAAATACTATGGGGGGTGATTGCAGTAAACCAGAATTAAGTATCAGTCTCACAAGAGTGATAGGCAAATAATAGGAAACTAATGAAATGAAATCTCTGCCACCACAAATCAATGACAGAAAAAATATAACAAGTAGAACAAAAGATCAAGAGTTTCTATTGGAAATAAAATACTGTTTTTACAGGATTTGTCAAAATAGAACTTCCTATGCAAAAAGTACAAGAGGTAGGAACAAAAGCTTCATTTTATTTACCTGACAGGAAACCTCCTCTGTCTCGTGTCATTGTGTAAACAGAAGGGTCATTAAATCTGAGAGCTCAACAGGAGCTGAGCAACAGGATTATGTGGTATCATTAGCTATTGTCAATCCGTGGGCAGGTTCTGCAGTCCTCCTCCATTTGTTCTCCCAATGAAGTGTGGAGCACGAGCGCTTCTCAGCTGGAGTTGTTCTGGTGACTTCTGTCATAACACTGGAATGATAGGAAATGTTGGCCAAATCATGCAGCCTTTAGTCAGGCAGTGCACCTAATTAAGTCAGTGGGAGATTGTTCCCTTCATGCGAACTGTGGAAATTGGCCTGCTTGCTTTATTCACTCACAGATCATTTTTCCTATCTCTCTTCTTTTTTTTTTTTTTTCTTTTTTGTTTGTGCGGCACTGGGGGATGGCTGGAACACGGGCTGGCTGTTTCATGTGATGACAACCCAGCCCACAATGTACCAGCTCCATCCTGAGTGGGGAGAGAGTTCAGATGTAAAGGTGTGCGTTGTAGCACGCAAGCCAACCCATTCATTCTAGCCAGCAGTAAAATGCTCTTCTGGCCCCACTCCAGCAGAGCACTTAATCATGTGCTTATCACTTAAAAGGATGACTCAAATACTTCAAATTATGAGCACGCTTTTATGCCTTGTTGCATCACACCCCGAATGTTTGCACCATTAGCCCCCATTAATATTAACCAGAGACTGAAAGAGATGAAACGGGAGAGAGAGCGGTTTAGAGCAAAGTGACATTCCAAACACCGCCACGCACAACTGGGATATTTTGATCCTGCTAATACTTTTCAAATGGTTTGTACAACCACCTGCTTAACACGTGAGATCTCTGATTAGAAACCTAGGTCTCTCATGTTCAGAAGTACTAATTTTTTTAAAAAATAACCTTGCTTTTAACTCATCTCAAACCATCCCGCTTGCATCTTAATTAGTGTCATCAGTATTTTAGCTTTCTGAGCTGCATAATGAGAATGTCCTGAGGTCTTGTTTTTTTCTAAAACTATTTCACTTGCTGGGGATGACACAGTGTCCAAAACATCAGAACCTCTTGCAGTTGCGTGACGCAGTCCCGTGTGCTGCATGTGGAGTCTGAGAAAGATTGGTATGATAAAGTAGTAAAGAAATGAGTCTTTTGTATGGATGACATAAAATAAATTGGGTTTTTTTTTTGTTACTGTGTTGTTTGATAAAAGGTAATAAAAGGAATGTATCAAACCAGATAACTTCAGGCATTAAGAATCAAAAGACAGTGGCTACAGACAGTTCCAGTTGCACAAATGCATACACAAACAAGAAATAATGATAAATACCTGGACAATTACTTCACATGGGAGAGAATCAGAAGTCTGAGAAAAGAAAAAGCGTGAGATCAAAAAGGAGGAGGGTCTCCAAGGGCTGCTAAATGAGAGATGATGTTGCAGGGAAAGTTCTTCGTTGCAACTCAAGAAAATACAGGGGAAGTCTGACTGTGTAAATAATTGTTCAGTGTAAGTCTCTCAGGGAAAAAAAAAAAAAGACTCTGTAAATATGTCATCTTTAGGTAACAAACCAATATTCTTTGTACACTCTTGAAAAAAGAAAGTTAGCAATAGCCTGCAAAAGCAAGTCCCCACCATCACTTTTAATGGTAGTATGAGGCAGATAGTAATGAGGGTGCATTCACTCTCACGCTCAGTAGATATATTTATCAAAAAAAACACAAGTAAAAGCAAAGCCACCCCACCCATCCACGATCCTAATTAACTCAGTAAATGGGAAGTGAAAAAACAGTACTTGGCTTTTACATGACATTTGTGCTTGTGAATGAAGTTTGTACATACACCATAATTTACAGTTCTTATTTCACTTCCCATATACAGCAACGTGAAATCTTGCTGCTTTATTTACATTGTTACTAGCTAAATAAAACAAGTCTACTCACATCACTTACATCTCCTCTTATTTCTCATGGAGGTTGCTGAAACAAATGGAAACTGATGTCCTATTTTTCCTCTTCGCTTCACCGTCCCAGTGCCTGATTTGGTTTGACAGAAACAACTCAGTTCCCTGTTGGTGACTATTAGGGAGCTTTGTAGGGCAGCCAGCGATGTCCACTGCTCCATCACCTGGAGGAAACGGGATTTCTGCCGCTGGACCACCAACTGTCTGGAGGTGGCCTGGGGTCATTATCCACCCTGCCTCATGGCAAGCAATGCACAAGGCTCCAAGTCATGATCATTGGAAGGCTAGGCTCTTCATAGTCAACAGAGAGAAATGGGTCCAGCCAGGGTATATTTCATGCCTTGGGCATCCTCACCTTTCTCAGGGAGTTACAAACCACTAGGATCCTGTGCTCTGTAATTCTCCTAAAAGGACAGCACGGCTCCCCAAACATTCTTCAGCTTTTCTGTTAAAAAAGGAGGTAAGTGTGAAGGACCACACAAAAACGGTTGTGCATAGGTTTCCATCATGTGATGCTCCCACAGATACATAGAAAAAGGAACTAATGAAATATGCCATGTCAACAATCTGCAGTAGCAGAAGGCACCCATCTATCAGACTTTATCCAATACATCTAAAGGTCATTTTCAATACATCTGTGCCATTTATCGCACACAGTACAAGTATCTATGTATATACGATGCATCCCTCTTAATTAAAATAGCTGTGGTACACTTACACACTGGATATGTCAAGAAGACAGGATAATACTGAAAATTAACAATCTCTCATAAAAGTCAGACATTTTGATGAAATTCATTGAAAAAACTATTTACTAAACATCTCATTGAATTATTAAACCAAATAAATTAAATATCTAAAAATCTATAAATAATGAATTTTAAATCTGTCAGAGTATGGGTTAAATATACTATATGATAAATATTATTCAGCCCCACTAATAAATTTTCTTAAACAGTCTTAATCCTGCTTGCTGGTTTATGCTAGAGTAATATATGGCAAGCACTGGGGTTCCCCTTAGAGCTTGGTTTTGTATAATAACAGAACTCACCTTTTTGGAGAAACACAGATTTACTATCAAGGAGACAGCTATATGACAATCTTGATAGAGAAGCTGGTCGTACTGTGGGCAAATTTAATAAAGAAATAAATCAAACATTAAAATAATTCTCTGAGGAAACTTACTTCATTTAAGGGGAGAAATAAAGGTTCACCAGTAACCATAGTGAGTTCATATTATTGCCATTGTTTTTATAAGTTGTTGCCATGACTTTTTTGACTTTTGGGCTAGATTGGACTTAAAACACAACAGATGGCTACAATTATGTGTCTGTAACTTTTTTTTTAGAATAACTAAACAGAGCACAATAAAATAAACAGGCTTATATTCCAAAGAGACTCTCACAGTTTAAGAGAGCTATACATGGTTATTAAAAAAAAAAACCCAAACTCTCTAGACTCTCTATACAATAGGAATAAAACATAAATGAGAAATTAGTTTCACAAATCTGCTGTATTCAGTAAGCCCATGATTCATTCCTATAATTTAATTTCTTACAATTAGTAATTTCAGGAGCACTGAATAAAATGAAATCACATTATGATTTTGTGATTATTTGGGGTCCAAGTGTGCATTGCTTTCAACAGCACAGCTTCCACGGGATTTTTTATCAACAAGAATTGCTAGCTTGAGCTCTTTTGGGGAGTTTTTAAATGAGTATATTTAATCATAATATTTATTATCTAGGATGAGAGTTGAAGATGACTTTGGACCAGCTACTTTTTAGAAACAGAAATGTATTTAATTACCTCACGCTACTTCAATTTGTCTATCAGTGGAGTTTGTAAAGGACAAAAAAGAAAGTTCAATAAGGAGAAGGAAAAAGGCAAGGGAAGGAAAAGAGTACTAGCTAAACAAGATCCCACTAAATTAACAAATCACTGCAAGGTGAGAATAGTTATGTTTTTAAGGCTGTGTTATGTAACAGAGATTACTTTAACCCAAGGTACTTTGAAGAACATAAATGGCCACAACTACTGCACAAAATAGGGTATATCTGACATGGAAGATCAGCTTAAACTTCGAACCTTCTAGAATGTTTTTTTTTTTGCTATTTTATTTTTAAACAAAGCTGTTTAATTAATTTTTTTTCTCTACAACTTCTCAAGCTATTAAGGTACTTAGAAGAATACATTTTAGATACATGCGTAGGCTACTCAAGATTTTGGGTATTATTGGCAGCATCTCCATCATACTCTACCCGGGTAGATTGGAGGAGGAAACATCCACAGCATGGGAATGAGCCTTTCTGCTCCTGCTTAATCCAACCCATACAGCACAAACCCACTCTTCAGTTGCCCATCTATGACCGAGGCAGAAACTGTTTTTTTCAGAAATCACTGTAATCCGCTCAGTGACAACCTGACCATACCTGCAAGACTGACTGCCAAGCTGAAGTTTCGCAATCAAAAGGCAACAACTTTTCCCTCATTAACAACTTCACGGCCTGTGGATCCTGTGGACATGTGCAGGGTAGCAGGAACTTGGACAGATCAGTTTTAAACACCAATGCTATGTGCATGTGATCTATCCCTCTTATGGAAAGCTGCCATAACTTGTCAAAGAATACTTCTGTGGGGTCTGGATCCCCAGTGGTGCAATGTCTTCATCTCTGCATGTTTGTGGAACTCTATCCTCATCTCTGAGCACAATTAGCACATTTCCAAATAAGCTTCGACCAGACCAGCCTGGAGTTTTTTTGACATGATGGCAGCACAGTGAAGAAAGAAGCCTGTTTATAGTAAAACACCTCCTTACCTCAAATGATAAGAAAGCAGTATCTTGAGTTTGGTCCTGCTGATTCAACAGTTCTGATTGATCTTCTCATCCTGTTTCTCATCCCTGCTGTACACAGCTTCCATGGGACACTTTTTGCTTTGAAAAGTGAAATTTTACACTACTTATCAAGACCAAAGAGAGTTTTTAAAGTAAAAAATTATCTAAGCTGTGAAAGCAAAGGTGACAAGCATGAGAAACTTGGAAAGCATAACAAAAGCATGATAAATCACAAGACAAAAGCAAGATGTCCAGTTCAGCAAAGCCCTCCAGCATACGCTAACCTTTAAACACATGCTGAAATTCACTGAGGCCAATTTCTCTTAAGTACTTTATTGGATCCAGGATAAGTTGTAAAATACAGTAAGTAACAAAAAAGTCCAACGGACCTGTCATATTTTCCAAGATTTATTTATGTGCATTTACTAAAAATCTGTGTATAAAACAAGGTAATTTTGCCTTCATGGTGTTCACAACTTTCAGTTGATTATGATATCAAGCTCACATTTGCTATAGTGCTCTAATATTAGTTAAAGCAAAATTCCTGGGAAATCTAAACATAGACAATTTACTCAGTTTGGCTATATATGTATTCAAAATTGCCAAGAAAAATTGGAAAAACAAGTTTGCTGTATGACTGATACTTGTTTCAGAAGTGTTGTGGAAAACTACAGAGGGTGAGAGAAGATAGTACTATTTAAGGCTCTTTAGGCCAAAACTCAGACGGACACTGATTAAGTTTAATCACCAATAAACACTGGAATTTATAATTTGACCGGCATGTTGTGAGCATGGTTCACAGAAATCCTTCACAGTCTTTACTGAAGGATATTCACATACACTGCACAGAGTCATTTTCTGTATTTGGTCTTCCTTGAATTATGAAGAGGTATATCTTTTGCTTAGTTTGGTTCAATTTATATTAATATTAATTTCTAATGTATAGGACATGTTTTGTTTCTTACTTCAATAGTTCCTTTTAATTCTAGCTAGTTAAGTGTTTCCTAAGAACCTTTATAAGCAGTTGAGGACTACATGAAAAAACACTGAGGACCCTACATGAAAAGAAAAACCCTACTCCAGTCCCTTCAAACCAAATTCCATCAGCTTCTGTTGAAAACATGAACTCACCACTTTCTTTACAGGAGTAAAGCTGACACTCACGAACCCAAACACTCGCCACAAGTTTGATTTTATAAGATCTGATGAAGGATGAAACAGTGAGGTCTTAGATTTGTTTAATAGGTGAAGAGATACGACCACACCAAAGTGTAAATGGGAATTGCCAGATTGGTACAAAGAGTTTGAGTTCAGTCTTGCAGCACTATTTATATGAGACCTCTCTCTCTCCTACAAGAAAACTGATGGGGGAGTTTTCTACAACTTGCTCAAACACTTCATGGAAAGGAGATTAGTTTGGCTTTAATTTAACCAACTAAATTGAGTGTTATTACTGGAAACAGCTCTAAGCTTTTCAATTCCCCTAATGAGGTCCAAACTTCTATGGATGCTATCACCTGAGACTACTGTAATATTTTATTTGGATTTAAATCTTTAACTTGGCAGCACTGCTGTGTCTCCGTGGACACCTCTCATTTTAGTTTTATATTCTCCCAGGTGGTTGATTACTTATCCCCGTAACAGGATTCCTTTTCATATCGAGGAAGCTCTGACCTCCATTCCAGCACCATACTGAAATTTTAGCAGACATAGGATGTTGTTTTTGTTTGTTTTATTTTGTTATCAAGACCAAACAATCCATTATATTGGATTTATTTGACAAATTTTTTAAGGCACCTTAATTTGCCGAGCTTCTTTGATTTTTAATGTCATTTGGAACTAATCTCTTCTGCCAACATGAAAGCAAACTAAGAGCCAAGATTTTTATGGGAGACAGGAAACGTATATTTAAAGGAGTGCTGTGTTATCTTTTACAGCAACAACAAAGGGAATATAGACCCAAATATACCCCCAAATGACACAGTTGATTTTTTAACTGGTTTCAAATGTAAGTCTTCTTGGAATATTTATATGGTATCAGCAAGAACATTAAAACCTGCTTAGAACCACAAAGCAGCATTATCACCTACTGTAACCTACCCAGAACTCTAGCGGGTCTCAGATCAGTTGGAAATGTCATCAGAAGAAGCTATTTCACAGAAGGAACTATTAACACTTCCCTTTATTTAACACGTTTCCTCTGTTTTATGTTTAGCAATAGAAAAGTAAAAAAAAAAAACAAACATCTAAGCAACCAATTAATAAGATCTGGTTTTTATATATATGTACATATATATAAAAATAAAAGCAACTTTTCATACACAAGAAGGGATATTTCTAGACCATGGTACCATTCTGTGTGATAGACTCCACTGGAGCAGTTCCCTAAAGCAGGGTAGTGAGAAGCATTCTACTATCCAGAGAATCTTCTTCCAGTTCTGGAATAAAATGTGTTTATCTAGACTAACTGGTTTCCATGAACTGTTGAGGACAAATTGATTTCAATAGTGTTATTAAGATATTGATATAATAATTGTTTCTTGAGATACCGGATTTGTTAAAATGTAGATCTGAAAATGCTAGCTGAGAAAGCAAGCTTGAGCTCACTTAAAAGATGTAGTTAACAGATAGCATATTGTTGCTACAAAAGAGAAGAGACATAAGTTAAAACAAGGGAAACAGATTTCACAATGTTTATATTTTCTGCCTAATAAAAGGATGAACAAAGGAGAGTATAAAAAAAACCCAAACATCCAAAATAAAGGGGGAGCTCTAATAAGTTAAAAAGTGATTTGCTTGTATCAGCACATGGTTTCAGTAGTTTGAAGTAATACAATGGACTTTTGCAAACTATGCAGTAGAGGGAAGGGTATCCTTTGAAAAACCATTTGTTTCTCTTATGCACGGTAAGAATTCAGACATTTTGGGGTAGCGGTAGGGTAGTTTTCTCAGGCTTTTGCACAAGCCAATTCTTTCAAGAACACATTCTACTTCCTAAGGCTCACAATCCGGAGAGAAAAACAGAGTTAGTTAAATTCTTGCAGTGTATCCCTGTCCTGTCTTTTGGTAACGGTTGCTTTTCATGCAGATGAATCCTTAACCCTTTATCTTAATAGAAGAGAATTCTTCCTTTCTTAAATATTTGTGGCAGCTTAGGAATTATTAAGGAACAGTGAATTTTTATTCAAGGTGGCCCGGCATACTCCAAGCATGCTGAGGAAACTACTTTTTTTAGGAACTGAGGGGGTCAGGATTGTCACTGAGCTGCAGAAGCAACTCTGGGGACACCGCCTGATGCTGAAAGTACAGAGGTGGGTACTGTTAGAAAGTCTCCTCTGTCAAGCAAAACAAGGTACCTGAAACCAATTTACACTGAGAATAGGCACCCTCTTTATGCTCAGCCAGCCCCAGTTTCCTTCTCCAGAACTGCGTATCCTGTTCTCTCACTGGAGTTGTCAGATCAGATTCACCCAGATTAGAAATATATAGACGTATTTTAGCCAGGTTGCCCCCACCCACTGGCAGCAGCTCATTTTAAGGCTTGAAAAAGACATTATACGTATCGTGCCCAAGAAAGGCTGTGCAGGGAGCAGCATGCAGGGGCTGACATAGGTGCAGATATCCGAAAATGGGGAGTGATGAATCCAGCCTGCTCCTTTCCCGTCTCCCGACGGGAGTGGGGGATGCTCAGGCGCCTGTCAAACGTTTCCCAGACTCTAAACTGCCTTTTCTTACCCATTCCTCCTCGTCATACTTTCAAATCCTAACTTCAGAGCACCAAACAAGCAAGAGTCCTTCAAAGAAAAGATTTCCCCCTCCTCCTTTTTTTTTTTTTTTTAAAAAAAAGCATGAAATAAATAACTAATTTTCTCTAGGCTCTCTTGGAAATGGCTGAACCTTCTCAGCCAAAAATTTCCAAAAAATTCAGCTTGAGGTACAGCCAGGATATAAAATACTATCCTGAAGAAGTGTTAAGGTTCAGAAAATCGTGAGGGGCCAAAAAATGGGGGTTAGAACTGGCAATATTAAACGTATGGGTGATTCTATTAGTCTCAATAATGTACAATTTACATAATATCTAGGAAATGTTTTAAATAATGAGGACAAGTTAACTAAGCTGACAGCTAATTAAAGCAAACTAACTGAGGTCCAAGTATTTTTCTATTTGGAAACCTCCTTATGAGGAGAGACTGAGAGAGCTGGGACTCTTTAGTCTGGAGAAGAGAAGGCTGAGGGGAGACCTTATCAATGCCTACAAGTATCTCAAGGGAGGGTTGAAGGAGGAGGGAGCCAGACTCTTTTCAGTGGTTCCCAGTGAGAGGACGAGGGGCAACGGGCACAAGTTGGAACATAAGAGGTTCCACTCAAATATGAGGAGAAACTTCTTCACGGTGAGGGTGACAGAGCCCTGGAACAGGCTGCCCAGGGAGGGTGTGGAGTCCCCTTCTTTGGAGATTTTCAAAACCCGCCTGGATGCTCCTGAGTAACATGCTCTAGCTCTAGGCAATCCTGCTTCAGCAGGGGAGTTGGACTAGATGATCTCTATGGTCCCTTCCAACTCTAGAAATTCAGTGAAATTCAGTGAAATTCAGTGAAACTCAGCAGTTCATCTGTTTATGCAAACATAAAACAATAGGGTAGGCTTTGCTAGAGTTGATGTCTTCGACACCCTTTTGCTTTCTACTAAATGTTTCAGAATATATTCTATCACCCTCAACCTGAGAGGGAAGTGGGGTTTTCAGTATCACTGTAGATGCTATTGAAGCCAAAGTTTTATGGAAAACCTTCACAGTAAACAATGGCATTGGCAACTGCAACGTTTGCCTGATGGTCAGAGAAATATTTAGGGAAAAATAAGTCAAAGCACAGGTACATAGATGCATGTATGCCAGAGAGAGAGGGATTTCTATGTATATGTGCAGTGCATACTTGCTGCATTATTCAGTGAAGATTACAGCTGCTGGAACTGCAAATGACCTAGGAAGAGCTGGCAAAACAAGGACTCCTGCTTTGTCAGAGCCTTGTACCAAAGGCACATCAAGCTGAACAACCACAAATCATCTTAGTGAAGACTATTCCTGAGTAAAAAGCTTGCCATACAGCAACTCAATATGCTATGTAATATCAAGCACATAAAACACCTATATTATCTTATATAGTGAGTCTCAAAATATGGTAACGTTATAATGGCAACTTTATAATGATAGTATTTACATCGGTTTCATTGCACTTTTGCAGCTTCTTTTGGATACGCATTTTCTTCTATGCATTTATGTCATATAGAAATTTCTATAACCCATGTATGATTTTAATGCCACGTAAGTACCTGAGAATTTTGTAATCAAGCCTTTGTGCTTTAATTTTAAAATTTATTTGCAGAGAGAGTGAGCCTACATACGTAAAGTAATCTGGATAATGTATCACCAGAGATATTTTTAATAAAAAATATCTTTGCAGTTGTGGGCAAATCCCAGTATTTAAATCCAGTAACTGTAGGTTTTGGACAAATTGCTGAATATTCTGGCCACAAAGTATCTTCTGCCATCTAGTGGGCAAAGTGTCTCACAGGCTGCCTTCAGGCAAGGCTTTTCCACACTGCTCTACAGAAGATAAAAAATACATGAACTGATTGGAAAAGCAATTGTAATTGTTATGCAATTAGCACCAAAACGGGTTCACTTCTGAAATCTCCTTTAGTGTAAGTATTTCTCCGGCAAAATTTTCATTAATATTGGATTTTATGAATGAAAATTTTAAACATCGGATGTGTTTAACACCACAACTTTAAATACATCAGGGTACACAAAGTTGAGCATATCAGGTACATACCAGACAATCGGAAGGAGGAATCCAAAGTAATAGTTTCATTTTCAAGGAAAGCTTGAAATGGTTTGTTGTCAAAATGCAAAGGTCTAAAAGACAGCTAGCAATATACTGGTTAACACCTCTTCCAAGTAATGGTAAAGCACTTTCAAAAATCCTCCAAGTTACTTGTAAATTATTACATTCAGGATGCCAAACTTAAAAATATTTACTCCAATATTTAATGAGAATCTTACAATATTTAGTCCCAATAAAACCAGAAGACATCATAGGAGTGCCACAGCTTATCATTAGTTCTGCTCTTAGCTAGGCTTTAAAGGAGTTTAATATCTCACATAAACAAATGTGAACTGTCAGTCCAAAGGTCCAATATATTATTATATTTACAGACAAAGTCACAATACAGACCTTGAAGCATATGAAGCACACCTTGGAAACCTGTGCTGGGCGCTTTTATTGGAGGAAAGTGACAGGACACCAAGAGAGCTCCTACAACGTTTCTCCATGTTCCCACAGGCAATCAATAAAGGAAATTACAGCTTAAGCCCACAAAGACGGGCCAGTTCAGGAGCCCTGATTTCAGGAGAGAAGAGGTCATTCTGATCCATATCTGAATATCAAAAATCACAGTTCAGGCCTATCCAAACCGGACATTTTATCTTCATTATGCCGCTGACTAGGTAGGTGCTATTCCTCTGAAATTCCTCACTGACCGCAGAGCGGGACCAAATTCTGGCCACAAGGACTCATCTTCAGGATAAAGGTGTAGGAGACCCTGGTGTTACAGTAACAGCCATTAGGAAAGGGTTTGTGTGGTGGGTGCTAAGCTCAGCCACTCACTCATTTCCTCCCCACCAGTGGGACCAAAGGAAAAATAGGACAAAGAGAGAAAGCTCAGAGGTTGAGACGAAGACAGGGAGGTCAAACACCATGCATTGTCACAGGCGAAACAGATTCAATCTGGGGAACACAGTTTATCATCAATTAAAATATACATTTAATTACTGATCCAAGTATTGGGAAACAAAGAAGACAAGCATCAAAGCACCTGGGCAAAAACCACCCCTCCTCCTTTCCCAGCCTCAACTTCAAGAACCTCTCCCCCCAGTCATCTGGTCTCCACTTCAATCCTTCCCTCCCACCACTTGTCCTCCCTCCTTGCTCTTGCCACAGGTCGGGCTCAGTCCTTTGGTGAGGTGACAGCTGGCACAGGGGATGGGGCTCATCTCCAGCCTGTGTCCTCCATGGGCTGCAGTCCCCCCCCAGGGAGGTCCCTGCTCTGACATGGAACACTTCTTACTCTTCTGACCCTGCCATCCCCTCTGTCGTTCCTTCCTCAGTTCCCTCCTCTTCCTCTCTCCCTCTGTGTGTCCTCCAGGATAGACTGGAGCTGGCTGGAACAGGCTCAGCCTCTCCTCACAGAGACCACCCCGCAGCCCCCCCTGCCTGGGAATGGCACCCCACACACCTTGGGGTCTAGAGGAGCTGATTTATACTAATCTAGGATTTAATTAGTTATTTTTTATAATATTAAAACTTGCAGTAAAGGAAATCATACATCCTACACTGGAAAATTATTTACTACAGTAAAAATAAAATTAATACTAAAGTAATGTTACCCACGCACGTGTTTGTTGCATTATTTGTTTTCCCTCCACAGGGTCCCTAGTAACTAAAAGCATCAGGAAAATATTTATTTACTGTTCCTATCTGGCTCAAACTCACCTTTTATCAAGTGACATAATGGTCTAAGCATTTACACTGAATCTAGCAAACAAATGTAATAACAACAACAACAACAAAATCAAATAAGCTCGCTGGACTTATTTCTACTGGGTGATAAAACATCTCTGTCTTGGGTATGAAAGCAATATCCAGCCCTCTTCCTTGTGGCCATCTTGTGCACACTCTCTAATCCTGAAACAGAGACAAGAAAACACCTGGAACCTGTTTCTGAACTTTAGTCTTTATGTCCCTGTACATGCCAAAGCTGTCCCTTCCAGGAGCTATCCTGTTTTGGGTGGCTGGGTAGGGCTGGGGGCAAGCAGATTCACTGGAGGGACACCAGAGGATGGTTTTAGTTGGCATGGAAAGCCAGCAGTTAACTCCCAGGTGAGGATTAGCCAACTGCCCTGCATGCCAAATGGAAAGCAGAGATGAATCAAACCGTTCTACACTCACATCTGAACTCCATATCATCCATTTCTCCTAACAGAAAATGAGCAGGAAAGAAAGGAAGGGACAGCCAAAGTCACATCAGCTTAGGTCTCAGAGCTGCCGTCCCCTTGAGTCACACAGGAAGGTCCACTTTCCACTAAGGAGCTTCTCAAGCAACGTTACTGTCCTTTACAGACGTAACATTACAGAAAACACCCAATTTGTTAGCGGACCTCAAGCCTACAGGCTTGTTCAGAGCATACTTACAGCCAAAGGTCAGCACAGAAATATTTGGGAGATTCATCTGGCATGTGAATACCTGCCCCAGCTGGTACGGCTCATGTTTGATTTAGAGCAGAGACTCAACTGCCCATCTTCCACACCCACAGTGAGTGTTTACTACTATTTGCTATTTTTCACCAGTTAAAAAAAAAAAAACCTTAGACATTAGCTACCTAAGCAGCTGGCCTGAATTAGAAGAATTCTTCCAGAAGAAGAAATATAGATGAGGAGAGATCTAGATCTGGCACAAGCACAGCAGTTTAGGAACAGCAGTGCAGTATTAAAGCTCTTTAAAAAACATAGACCAAGATGAATTTACAGCTAGCTCTGCTTGCAAAACACAAAAGGGGAATCCAAGTTTAGCATTAAGCCTGCAGAAAAAAATACCATGCTTCTATCTTTAATATTATCAGATTCATTCAGACTTTTATTTGGTTGAAAATCCAAACACAAATTAACTGAATTACCTTGCCATTCAAGGCTGACTACAAATCTTTGACAGAGAAACACAAATAGCCACTCTTCACAGACAACATAATGAAGCAAGTAGATTAAAAAATATTTTTCCCCACCCCAAAAACTGTGGAGGAACAAAATAATAACAACAGCAAAGACTGAAAAGAATAAAAACAAGTAGCTTATTCTAAGATCTGGAAGCTTTTTCAATTTATGCAACAAGATTCTGGATAGATGTGCCATTTCAATTTTCTATTCCTCTGAGACCTTTGTTAAATGTAGGTGTTGCAACCATGTCTGATGTGTTGCGAAGCTTCATAAGATAAGACTTTTTAAGTTTATTAAAAATTGACCAACAAGAAAAGAGTGGAAACAGAAATCATGACTTTATGGCTTCCAGCCTTAGCCTCTGTCCCAGACAAAAAGGCAGTTCAGTGAGAAAACAAAATGCATCAGTTTATCCCTTGATTAACTTGCTATGATTGCATGGGTAAATTGGAAAAACACAGATTACTGCCTTATTTAAAAATTATAACATGATATTAGAATTAGAGGTAATGTTGCAAATCATCCTGATGAGGAAGCAGAAATAAAGGTCTATTCTTGATCTTAAAGTGACTTTTTTTTTTTTTTTTTTTTTTCCTAATCAAACAGCTTTAAAATTTGCTTTCATTGCACTGAGGTTTTAACAAATACATTTTTGCATATCTATCTACATTTGAATCACCTAATCAGACAGCTTTAGCTTTTTCTTACTTACACTTATAATTAAACAACTCTCTGATTTGCAGCATGTTTTTTTTTTTCCTTACTTTCCTGACTCATCAGCAGTCAGGTGCAAAGCACAGTTTAACAGGGATAAGATAAAGCTGTCACAGTGAGATGGGATTCTAAGGAGTCTTCTCTCTTTTATTAGGAGGTGCAAACATTCACTGTCTTCCCACACTTGTGCAACCATACCTTTATATCCTCACACACAGCAGGGACTAGCTCCCCTTGAAGTATTAATTACCCCAAAACAGAATGTAGAAAAATCAAAGCAACTCTAGCTCTCTGCAGGATGGGCCAAAACATTCCTCTGTGTTGAAAATTACTGTCTTTTTAGGGTCAGCTTTCTAGTGGGAGTTTCAACCTCACTGCAACAAGCAGCAACAGGACGAAAAATGAGAAGATTTTTAAAATGCAATTCACTGGAAGTTTTTTTTATTTTTTTTTTTGAAAGGGACTGCAATAGATATTTTGTGGTTTTTCATTTGGGCAGTGCTTACACTAGCATGCATGTAATAAATAGTAATAACCACTCTAAGCAACAGCATAGACTGACCTTTAAGCTCCACAAGAGTCATGCTGAACAAGAGCTGGTCATAACTGTATTTTTAATTACATTCTCTTTTTAATTACCATTTAATCAAACAAATGTCTTTTATAATACTGCCCACATCCTCTTAAGCAATCAGTGCTTTTTTTTTTTTTTTTAATATATATACAACCATACCAAAAAGGTCGCAACAAAAGTAAGCCATTAAGTTATCACAGATAAGCCTGGAAGTAATTATGTAAAGCTAAACAAATCCTGACAGATGAATTAAACAAATCAAAATTCATTGTTAGAAGGACTAGAGCCTGACCCAGTAACCTCGCGTATTTGTTCCTCAGATTCCATGAGAAGAGAAAAAGAGTTCCTCAGAAACCCAAGATAAGGAAGATTAGTATTAAACATGTTTATTAGCATGGCAGCCCTTCACGACCAAGGAGACTTGGACCCCATTGTACTAGACATTGTAGAGGCACAGAGCAGCAAGCACACTGCCATTGTCAGAAAGCCACATTACTAGTTTACCTAAAATTTGCCCAGACTACAGATCTCTTAAAAAGAGACAATTTTTTTAAACTTCGTTAGAATAATAATAAAAAAATCTTTACATGGAAATTCAGAAACGATCAGAATAAAAAAAAAAAAAAAAAATCTTTACATGGAAATTCAGAAACGACCCCCAAATTAAGTTTGAAATACGGATGCCTCCATTTCTCAGTGGACTGGATGTAACTGGGGGTGGGGTGTAGACTAGATTGCAGAGGATGGGGTGGGTTTTTGTTTGCTTTTAAGACACTAGATTTTTATTTACACTTCAGAAAACATATGCATTTAAGCAACCCTTGTTATTTTTCCCCCCCCTCCAGATTGCCTGTACTTTTAGCAGGAAAATCATTGTATGATGCCTATCATTTGACGATTGTGGTATTTGATAAGCTGGTTTTACTAGCTTTCATAATACCATGAGCACCCTTGATCAACCCTTATGGAAGAGCCAAAGATACATTCTAAAGAGCTAATACAAACTCCGAGCTGCTTATTGTGAGACCAAATGAAAGTAACTATTCAAAATCTGCTGTTAACCACATTTTTTGGACACAGATACAATTTAATCAAACTAGATATTAGGAAACAAATCTTTACTTAATTTGAACTCATGAAACATCCCCTAAAATCTATCTAGGATGAAGATCTGCTTCTCTACTTTTAAACTTCCCTTTGTACAAGGTACAACCAATAAGAATACTGCACCCCAGTGCAGTGCCTCTCTTATTAATAGAAACACATTTATGTTTTTTTAGGATTATATTCACTTTCCTCTCTTATCTTAGAGATACAACAAGATACTCCAGGCACAGAGCGAACCAACAGTCGCTAAATGCAAGTACTCTCTGTAACAATTTAGATGTATTATTTCCACTGTATGAAATCACACATGTTTAGAAAACCTTTACAGCGCACTTGCATTAAAAGGTAAAATAAGTTTTACTTCATTGAGGTCAATAGATTGATTCCAGGAAGTTAATTTCCAACGATGGAAGATTTTCTCCTCAAGGATATTAGACTTTAAATAGTAAAGACAAAGAAATTAAGAATTTTGTACACCAGATGGCAATGTATTCTTAAAAATGGCTGGATGAACTGTTTCATGGAGATCATTACATTATTGCTGCTTATTTCCTAGTACTGTACTGATTAACCTGTCACTGGAAATGAGACCAAACCAGAAGATGAGCAGATCTGACTCTCCACCTGAAACTCACAGCAGAGACCCTCTTTTCAACAGGGTAGAATGTCAACTTCCTTTTTTTTAAAGGGCAATTTTTAGTATTATATACTACAATAGCTTAAATTGAGATTTCAGATTTATGTGAGCAGTTGCATTGTAGGTCTCTTTTGGGAATTTCTAAAACAGTCTAAAGAAAAAGGATGTTCAGCACAAAAAGCTGTAGTAAAACAACATTATTGTTCAGCTGCAAGTCAGCAAGTCTACAGGGGTTCATCTACAGTCTTCATCTGACAACATTCAACCTTGTACTAAACCTTGTTAAAGAAAGGTGCCTAACAACATTCAACAGAAGAAAAGCTCAAGGCATACGTGAAACCCTAAAGATTTCCTTCTGTATAAAAAGAAAATAAAAAAACTTGACTGTATTTCTTCAATTTTTTTTCTCAGCAGTGACACAGCTAACAGCTAAACCACACTGGCACAAGCTTTCTGTGGCGACTGTGTGTTTTACAATCCTGGAAATAGAGGTTTAAGCCTAAAAATCATATAAGTATTTAGCATACCACCACAATAATTAAATCTGTTTCTCACATAAATTACTTTCTTCATCTCCATGCAGTGAATGCTTTTAGTCTTGTTCTTCCAGTGTGGAAGAAAATTCAAATGAGTCCTCAAACATAGTAAACAGAACTGCACGATTCCCCACAGGAGAGAAATCTGAGCAAATGTTTGTTCCAGCAACTGAAGTTTCACCATCTCCAGACACAAACATTCCCTTATAGTTGATGTGATCTTTGTCTCCCAGTAGCAGGGACTTGTGTGTCGTCAGATATTCAGCGTGGATCCAAGCTTTCTTCCAGGGTCTTGATTAGATCTCAGCTTTCTACAGATGATGGCTGGGAAACTTGCTGATTGTTTGTTCCAAGAGTCCCATCTTAGTCACCCAGCTGGAAGCCAATATTAATCCTGCTTATCACAACAGTTTTGTTTCAGAGCAGTTGCAGGTTCCTTGTCTTTCACCTTTTATCAGCTCCACCGGGCTAGACCATAGCCCTGCCTGCCACAGATTTGCAGTCTGTTCCACATGAGAGTCTTATTCCAGGAGAAAAAAAAATATTCTTTTTCCTTAGGGCATCACTCCACAGGGCGTCTTGTGTCCTGGGAGTTATCATGAGCCATAACACATTCCACGTTTTCATTGAAGAGCTGCATGTCTTCAAGATGCAAGTACAGGTTTTACTGCCACTTCTGCTTCCCAAAGGATGTGGTGCTTTCTGGTTATTTCAGGTCCACTTAAAAATACACCATTTCTACAAAGAAAGTCTTTGCAGGGAACTATGTCCGAAAATTCTTCATCTGCTTAAGAACACAAAGGAAACCTGTAGGCCACATTTATCTGTCTTAACTTCTGAAACCAAAATCATGAGTGTGGGCTTGAAGTTAGTAGCAAAGCATCTCTGGATGGAAATCTGTGGGACAAGGTAAGAAAGGCCCTCTGAGGCTCTCTAAAGATTTCAGGTGACATGAATTTCCTTCTGAAACTGCTTCACTAGTGACCAGTGTCTCTCTTCTACCTAAAAGTATATACTCACCTCTTTTGCATAACCTCTGAGAAATATGTATAACCTGAAAGTAGATAGTCATGGCTATAGGGAAATAAAAATATAATCAGGTAGCTAAACCCACTGCAGAGAATTGTAAACCTCTCACTCACTCGGAATGAACCACCCCTCCCAAAAGAAATCCCACAGAAAATTAAAATTAAAAAAAAAACCCAGTAAATGAAGTGCTCAGCTATTTACAGTTAGTTTTAATGTGTCTTCATATATAAAAGACACGCTATATGAGAGAGTAACTGATGTTTTTGATTCGGTGGCTGATCTCCTCTCCACAGCTGCACATAGAGAGGTGTGTACACCACCTGCGTTGGGTCACTCCCCTTTCAGCTGCAGGGGTTTCTTCTCCAGGTTGCCCACACCATTTACAAGCTCTGTTGCTCCTGACATGACTTTTAAGTGCTGATAAAATACCAGTCAGTCCAGGGACGCTGCAGCAGATTGCACGGGTGGGACCCCAGCAGGTCTTTCTGCCTCTGTGTGAAATAGTTCTAGGTCACATGATACTACCCTTCCACAAATAAAATAAAAGTCAAAATAATCTCCCAAGAATGACAAAACACTTTTCAAAATATATCAGGTACCCTTCAAATGTAATAATTTTGAGACTAATCTAAGTCAGGATTGATTATTTCTTTAAACTCATATTCCCTTCAGAAGTAGTCCATTCCAGGAGTAAAACAGCAGGAACTACTGTCAATGTCATGATGTACCTCTCTCAGGTCATGACACATTTGCAGAAGCAAGGGGTTACAAAAAAAAACACCCCAACAAACCAACCCAAATACTGTTAAAATGAAAAGCTATGCACAAAGATACCGACTATTTAAAAACAAAAAAGACCCCCAAACAACCCACCCAACCCCACAAGCAAAAGTTCATATTTTCAAAAGCATGTTCATTTTCCTCCATTTTTAGCATATATTAACAAATATTATATTTTTTCTAACTATTTCTGTCTCAAAATATCACTCTCAATTATTAAAAAAAATAGGTTCAGAAAATGAGTCACATGGGATGACATCTCAATTTTTTTAATGCATTCTTCCTGCTCATTTCAGTCAATAAACAAATAACTTTGGGTTTCATTGATATGAGGAATTATGTCATACAATTATTGACCTAAAAATACATTTACGAAATAAATTCTATGTGCCTGGACAGTGGACACTACATATTGTTTTCTGCTAATGTATACATATGTTGTCCATATGGCTAGAAGTTTTAAGCCTCTCCTGAACACTTACAAATATTTTCCAATAAAACATCCATGTTATTCACCCTGCCTACTCTTCCCAACACAGGGATTTCTTGATTTTTATAGAAAAGCTAAATATTCTTAAAGTGTCAGATATAAATACCATCCCCTCTATGCTGCAATATTTTTAAGGGACTTTGGATACAGTTTTGTCTTTAGATGTGCAATCAGAACTCAGACAGGGAGTCCAGCTTCTGTTTTCACATAATAACAAGTTCGATTGTTCATAGATTTGATTTTAATGGGACAATATGCATTATAATATTTATTTATCATCTAGGTTATTTTCCAAACAGGGAAATAAACATCTATTAACAGAAATTGAAAGAATAAGGTACATGCAGTGAGCATTGTGTGCAAACTTGATGCAGTGCCACTGATTGTGGAGGACATACAAAGAGTTTAGGTCAAAGAAATAAAAGCTGTGACTGTTTTTAACCCTGCTCCAACTCCTTTGTCTTTATATACTTGTAGCAGTCCAAAACAAAATCTGACCACTTACATAAACGTGTCCAAAAAAAAGAGCCTACAAGAGTCCAAACCAATGGTATTTTCCTCCTATTTTGCAACATTTCTGACAATAACGTTTTTCACGCAGCCCTAACAAGCTTTGCCAATGTTTGAAGTATGTTGAGGTGAAAATACTGTATAACACACAGCATATTTTGATTATGCCTACCTTTGCAGCTATTAAGTGGGACATTTCTGAGTCTTCACTTAATCCACTCAGGTATTCATTACAGTCCAACTGCAAGGACAGGGGGCTTAACTTCAATAGCAAAACCTGGCTGGGAACATGCTTAAAAATGTTGGCAGCTCATTCGTGCTGCCATCGCTGCTGTGGCTAAGGCTGTTACTGGTACCCAAGCCAATTAGTCTAAACAAGTTCAGCTGTGCCTGCAGAAATAGGGTCCCATTTTAATTGCATGAGGATTTTTAATAGTTTGACCATCTATTTTAAAATTACTGGGGAATAACTGAAGAAATTGCTAAATGACATTCAGAAAGTTAAGGTTGACAGGTTTATACTTGCTATAGCATTTTTTCCTTTTTGAATTTCACTCTTTATTCTCAGGCCACCTCCATTTAGCTTTTGTCAGTGAGTAGGCTTTGCCAAAAACCAGGAAAATACTCTGGCAAATAAACCTGTGGGCTGCTGTTGTTAAAGCAGGTCATGGCTCAGGTAAATAACCAAGGCAGAGTATCATAACGTAATCTGATTTTCAGAAATTTTATGCAATTACTCCTCCCACTACAAGTCAATTCTTTTAAGGATCTTAAATTGGCTATGAAAGGTTACTAGTCAGTCTTGAGAATATGGGCCTTTTGCCTCCCACGTGGAGACTCTGTAGAAGAGGTAGGACCTGCCCGTGTCTTCATTTTATAGCAGATGGTAATAGGGTAATCAGTTTGTACCAAAGAAATTACCGTCATCTGCAATTTACTTCAGCACATGGTGAACAGACACAGTCTGCAAAAAGAGAAAACATCGTGTTATTAAAATACATTTTTTTATTTCAGAAATCAGATATTCAAGAAAGACAGTATTGTATATTTAACATTAAAAAACCCAGGTGAAAGGAGCACTCCTCCCACTATAAGTCAATTCTTTTAAGGATCTTAAATTGGCCTCCCACTACAAGTCAATTCTTTTAAGGATCTTAAATTGGCTATGAAAGGTTACTAGTCAGTCTTGAGAATATGGGCCTTTTGCCTCCCACGTGGAGACTCTGTAGAAGAGGTAGGACCTGCCCGTGTCTTCATTTTATAGCAGATGGTAATAGGGTAATCAGTTTGTACCAAAGAAATTACCGTCATCTGCAATTTACTTCAGCACATGGTGAACAGACACAGTCTGCAAAAAGAGAAAACATCGTGTTATTAAAATACATTTTTTTATTTCAGAAATCAGATATTCAAGAAAGACAGTATTGTATATTTAACATTAAAAAACCCAGGTGAAAGGAACGACATTCATCTACTTCTACAGTAACATTCGTTCTTGAATCTTCCTTTTAAAAACACATGGCATTGCTCTGCAAATGTAAAGTCAAACAGCAACTTGATATAATTCAGAATTAGCTCATGGTGGTACATGAAAAAAACCCCAGAAAACCTATATTTGTCCTAATCTTTTGCTGTATAAGTAAAAATCCTAAATTCTAAGCAATCACAAAAAAACCCCCAGAAAAACCTATATTTGTCCTAATCTTTTACTGCATAAGTAAAAATCCTAAATTCTAAGCAATCAAACTTGATATAATTCAGAATTAGCTCATGGTGGTACACAAAAAAACCCCCAGAAAAACCTATATTTGTCCTAATCTTTTACTGCATAAGTAAAAATCCTAAATTCTAAGCAATCAGAAATTCCAATTAAATCAGCTTATCTAAGGAAACTTCTTTTACCAAATAAAACATTTTTAGTAACAAAAGTATTGATCCTGGTGCTCAGGGTCACAGTTTGATAATGACATCTCGCCATGCAGCTGCTAGATCTGAGCTCTTGGCCAGAAAAAAAATGACCCTGAAGTCTGTGACACATTAAGTACACCACGTGGGTCAGACAACAACGTTCCTGTGTTGCAAACACACGTGTTTAGTGCATAACGTATTAACTGTACATCCTTAAACACAGAGCAATGGAAACTTGCATCTAACCATGTATGGTAAATTAGAGTTTATATTTCAGTTCATTTGCAAAGTAAGGGGAAGAGGAAGAGCCTACAATAAACACTTGTCCACTTTGATAAACATCATCAATAAACGAACCAGCAGTGCAGTTCCAGCTTAAGGGTATCGTGTCCTTACGTATAGTCTCACGACAGAACAAAGTCAAATGAGCTGGGGGCCACTACACGCTTCTCTTGTCTCCTGTCACTCTTCCCACTGATGTCCACACATAACCACATTGGCCTACTGCTGGGAACACCTAATGTCCAGGGAGTGATTGCTTCCCAGCGCAGTAAAGAAATCAGTGTTATCACTCAGCAGAGAACGCACTTTGCCCATAACAAGTATTTAAGAACCAACAAAAGGAAGTACTTTTTCACACAACACGTAATTACATTTTGGAACTCATTGCCACAGGATGTTGCTAAGGCCAAAAGCAAAATGGAGTTAAAGAAGAGATTAGACAAATTCAGGGAGAAAGGGTCCACCAGTGGCTATTAAAATATGATGGTCCAGATGCTGCCTCTAGCTCAGGAAATCCCTGAGCCATTGATTGCCAAAAGCTGAAGAGAGAGGAAGGGACATATAACAGCAAGATAAGACTCAGTACTAGTGTGCTATTCTTTTGTCTGGATACTTAGGAAAAAAAATAAAAACCAGTCTTATATGGTATACTGTCAGTCCTACTCACAAACTTTGGATCTCAAGGTATCCAGAAATTAATGAATTTTGACAAAGACCTCATGAAGTTGGTGGAAATAGGCAGATCAGCAGAAGACGGGTTTTTTAAATGCCTCAAAGCTGCATCGTCATCTCAGCTTTTATTAAATATTTACCCAAGACACAAATATGTAGGAGATTCAACTGCACTGAAACTCTGTCCATAGAGTGCTATTCATAGAGTGCATATATGTGCTATTATAATTTATAAATACTTCATAACTTGTTACAATAATTGCAACTGAATGAAAGCTGTAGTGAAGCATATAATGAATGCTTAATACTCAACACAGACTTAAGGTCACATAAAAAGCCTAAATAATCCAAAACCCAGAGTCAAGCCAGCTGCTGAAATGCAATCAATACATGCCATGAAATAAAACAAGCAGAAAACCACCCTTAAAACCAATAAGAAATAAAGTTGTTTACATTTGATAGTCAAAATGTACATTTTGCATTACCATTCGTTTCTAGTCACATTGCCATAAAGTCACATCTGCACCAAATGTTCTACTCCCTCTCTTTGAACTCCTTTGAAATGTTTCCTTGGTCTTTTTAAAGCAGTGTAAAAATGGACTCAGACAACTAATTCAAGATCTGTTTTGTTTCTTGCCAAGATTTCCTTCCAGATTACTAAGAGGGCCTCAAAATTTAGCTAAACAAAATAATAGTGTTGGAAAAAAAATTAGTGATTCATTTGAAAAAAAAAAAAAACAAACATGCTTCTTGGCAAAAAGGAAAGGAAACTAATAGGAGACAAAGGCAATAGCTGAAGTATTTCCTTATAGAAATAAGCATGAGTGAATGTCAACACTGATTGCTTATAGTCAGCACCCATGATATGAAATTGTATTAAATCTATGTGTGTATGTGGCAGACCACTACGGACATGACCATTGGAAAAAGCCAATGCTGGTTCATGATTTAACCGTGTATGCAGCAAAACATCTTCATGGCATTCCTGAGAGAGTTAGACAGTCTTGTTAGATATAAAAAAAATAAAAATCTGTCTTGTTAGAAGTTATTGCCCATTGGGGAAACTCTAAACCTGAACACAAAGCGTCAGTACAGAAAGACTACAATGCTTGGCTGGGAAACAAGCACGCCTATGGGATTGCTTTTTGGATTGACTCTGACTTCAGTATATTTATTTCTGAATCTGAAAATTTCTAGCCAGTCATAGTCCAAAACCACAATTTCGTCTTTTAGTATTACATCAGAAGTGTCTTATATACAGCCCAACTTACAGTACCTTATAAATGGAAATAAATCAATGAGAAAGCCCTGAAGACCAAACTTATTACAAAGGGCTCAATCCTTGCTTGCAGTCTCAGTGAGTTCAATAAGGCAGTTCATATGTTTAAGCGCAAAGGCTCGGAACACCCCAGGGAAAATGAAGAGTGGATAATTGTTTCTAACATATCATTTACATGGTCTGAGCTACTCCCAGATGGCCACGGGGAAGTCCACACTAATTCATGGCTTCAGACACAGAGAGGTGAGGAGTCTGGATAATAACTTGACATTCAGGGAATACAGAATACTAAGACTTGGTTGAGACAGTAAATTTCAATAATTTGGTTTTTTTTTTTTTTTTTAGAAGTAATGAAAATTACATCTGCAATTGTCTATGTCAGGCAATCTATTTGTCAGTATGACGGAAACTCTTTCTGTGGAAATGCAACACTGGAATTGTTTTTAGGAAAACAACCATTCCGGTGCCCAGTGGGCCGGGTGAGTGTGTCACTGTGTGTGTACAAGGCAGACGGCTGCAGTCTCGTGCCTGTACCACCTCCCTCACCCTTCTACACTGCAAAGCTGACCTCCCCGCCCAGCTCAGCTAGAAGGAAACATTTGATTAAGCCTCAAGTCCATTCATACATATTTAGCAATGGCAATACTTAGGGGAAACCACACATATGTCACTAAGATGAATATCTGCTAAGATACTCCCATATCATTTTACATTGATTTCAAAAGAATTTCGACTTGAAGTAAAAGCCCACCAATTCCCAGTTTTCCAGCAATCATATTATTGCCTGCTGTAAGCCCGTTGGAGTCTACTGGAGTCTTTCCAAGCGGTTTAATATGTCTGGGGACGAAATATATCAACCAAAGTGACTAGGTAGTAACACTAGGGCAGATTGCCTGGGACTCCAGATGAGCTTCCCATCAGTTTCCCACTGCTCTTCTCCCCAAACAGCTTTCTGATTAGGAAACAGCGACAGTGATACTCCACTGACTTTGGGTGAGGCAATAAGGCTGTGACTACTGTTGGTACACTGGGAGCTGAAGGCTTCCGTTTGATAAGGGTTTGAAGGATAGCAGCCTAATTATTTTTCCAGGGACTTAACGTTAAGAGTACAGATGAAGACATGGGAACAAAATATGTAAGTCAAAAAGTAAACATGTTTTACGTGATTCTGTTTCTCAAACAAGACATCTCTCTAAAATAAAGGAAAGCATTTTCAAGCTCCTCACTAATACAAATGGTTCAATTCACATAGGAATCTAGCACCATTTGGGATATGCAGAAGTCATTGCGTGGTCTTTGAAGCAGAGGAGTATTCTTCCTTTTGGAATAAATAGTGCATTTAAGTTAATCAAACTCTGAATTACAAAGAACAAATTTCATAGTAAAGTTTAAGTAATTAACATTATCATAAATAAGTAGTCTCATAAGAAGTTTAATACTGACCATTAATGTAACGCTGACGTTCCTGAGACACGTGCTGGAGAAAAACTGAACTACCAGCCACCTGTACCTTCCCGTAAGTTAGTGCTGAACCCGGGAGAATTTTCAACAGAGATGATTTTGTAAATTATGTTCTAGATAATAGAAAACGTCTCTCGTTGTTGGGCTTATCTAGCCAAGTATTAAGTTTTACCTGGGTAGTCTCTGTGTTTACATGAAACAGCAGATCAGGCAACACCTTCAACAACTACAATACATTTTAATTGCACCCTCAAGAAATCTTCAGCTAATTACTGAGGGCCTTGTCATGTAATGTACAGTTGGGTGTCAATATGGGAATAATAAGGTAAAGTTATCTCGGCTGAAGGGGAAAAATGTAAATTATTAAATTTTTCAGCTTGATGTGACTGAATACAAATATTCAAACCTATATGTACCCCTGTGTGGTTCTGTAAACCCCTTTCAAATTTTTTTCTAATAAGATAAAACACCACTGGCTTTTGGGATTCTAAAAGTTTATGTCCCTGTAAGGAGATGGTTGTTTTAGAATGTTGTAATAGTTCATTTCAACTGTGCTTAGCTTGGTTTTTTTTTTCAGTTTGCATCCCAAAGATTGACTTAAAAAAATCATAGAATACTGATTAAAAGAATTTACTCATTACAACCCCAAAACCTTGAAATTTAATTATGTAAGTTATTTCCAAAGAAACAGACCTGTCATCAATTATAACTGAAGCAGCCATTAGTATCACACACTGTAATGATTCTTGCAAGAGCCACTGAGCAACATCAATTTTACAACATTACTAAATAAGTATTGCATCTACGTCTGAGAAAAAAAAAAATCACAAGCAATTTACAAAGCAAACTGAGAGATAGTGTCTGAGAAAAAAAATAAATTTGCAAGCAATTTACAAAGCAAACTGAGAGATAGATATTGCATTTAAAAAAAATCCTGGGAAATTTCCATTGTCTGAAGCCTGTTTCTGAATTAAACTGTGCTAAGTCGAAGAAGCCTGATCTTGCAAACTGACTTTTAAACTGACAACAAGAAACTAAATGATCTCTTATGTCTACACTTCAGGATCCTTTATGCATCCTTTGGATCAGCTGATGTCTTCCCTCTACACTAGCTGCCCCCAGCTCCACAGGTCCTTGTGCCTGCTCCCATCCAAGCATCTCCATCTCACTTACACTAGGCATACCATGGACTTTCACACAGACTGCCTTTGAGACTTCTGGAGTCTATTTGTTATTTCAGGAACTGTTTTCAGGCTGAGCTGAAAACCTCCAGCAAGAAGCCACCCAGCAACTTTCCCATGGGTGACAATATTGTGGGCTTCTGCAATTGCATGCCCTCCCTTAGATGTAGGCCTTCAGTCAAATTGACTTTTGCTGGTCTCTGTGATCTCTCTCTGAGTGAGAAACATTTTAACATGCAAAAGGTGAACCACTCCAAATGTTGTGAGTGAGAGAACTATGTGTTCCATTCCAAAAATCCATCTCAGATGTTTTCTAAGCATGTGTGCTACATTATTTATAGATAACATAGAAGGATCATGGAGAGATTCATACTGACAGCGTAGGTGTACAATACATGTTTGCCCTGATAGGCACAGAACAATTTAAGACCACAGCGTGATGCTATTAGGACATCTCACTTTCCCAGAAAATTATTATATTGCAATGAATCCCTTAACCTTGTTAATTTTACAATGTAGTATGGAAGAAAACTACTGATCTCGCTCTTTCCTTCATGGAAATGGGCAAAACCAGCTAGTACTTGTTAGCATTTTTTTATATTCTTTTTTTCCCCATAAGCATATGCATTCATCAGCTTCAGATTCCAGTTACATAGATCCACTCAAATACGATATAAAATTAGAAACAAAACTCAAACAAGCCCACCAAATTCTGACTGAATCAAAGAAAGTTTTATATAAATATTGTCCCAAACTATAAATTATTCTAAGGTTTGAACAAAGTCCAGTTTCCAGAGTACTTAAAACTTGGCCCCAACTTGGATGGAACATGACCAAGAATCACCAAAAGCCTGGCAAAACCTAGGGAACCTGGCCAGAGAGCACAAGAAAAGCCAAAGCCCAGAGAGGTTCACACTGACCAGTTGTCAGTGCATTTTGATGTCACTGAGACAGTGACTGCCCCCACACACACACATACTTGCTTTCTTTAACAGATTGTAACTTGTATGCACCTGAAAAAAACATTAATGGAAAAGGATCATTGAATGTTATAATAAAATATATTGTTTGATCAAAACAGGGTAATAGCGGTCGTATGATAAAAATAGTGTTTGTTGCAGTTATGATTATTTTTTTTTGTGAATGAAAGTGCCATGTTTGGAAATACAAGAGAACACAGCACATCTGGGATCTGAGTTACGTCTCTGTGCACAGCACTTTTAATAGAAGTTGTGGTTCCACCGCTTCCCACAGCTCCTTCTGCGCACACCTCCGGCCGAGAGTGATGCCCAAAGCACCTGCCTGCTGCAAATCGGGTGACTCGGATGACTTTTCTGTGTGACAAAGTGGCTGGACATAGAAACCTCAATTTCTGTACGTGAGAATTCTGTTAATCAGGTGCTTGCGTTATTGATCTATTAATATCTAAGCAGGTCACAAAGACGTAGTGTAGCTCTAATACTGACTGTGCCAGATGATATCTAGAATATTTGGCAATTTAACAGCACTTTTTAATTCTTAGAAAAAAAAATCACAGGTAAGGACACCGATTTCAGAGTGAAGAGATGAAAGGAAAGGCGGCAGAGTAATTCCAGAGGGAAAATGTAACCAGAATCTCTGACGTTAAAGTCATGGAAATTGCCTGGTAAGGGTTATGTTGAGAAAATATACATATAAGCAGAGACTCACTTTAGAATAGCCCAGTAGTCAGAAGGTCTGGTTGGCCAGAAGTCCCGCTAGTTCAGAAAAGGATTGAAGTCACAGTCATTTCAGTGTGAGTTATTATCACAGAGTGTCATCCCCTTCACAGTTCCATCATTATGTATCCCTGCACATCTTTGAATAGAGATATGAAGTAATTTTAATGCAAGAAGAGATTACATAGTCTCTTCAATTTGGACAGATAACCTAAGGGAGATCTGTTAGAGGTCTATAAAGACATGAAATATGTGGAGAAATCTAATAGAGAAGCACAATTCACTTTTTTTCTTAGTGTAATAATCAAGGAGTACCCAATATATTTACTGGGCAGAAAGTTTAAAACAAACACAGGAAGTCATTTTTCACACATAATTAAATCTTATGCAAAATTAAATTATGGGACTCATGATCACAGGATGTTGTGGAGGTCAAAAGTCCAAAAGGTTCCAAAAGGCATTAAAAAATTCTCACGGAGAACAGATCCATCAGAGCTACATAGCGTGATAGTCCAGGAGAGACCCACAGCTCAGGAAAGCTCTCAAAGGCTGACTGTCACAAATGAAGAACTCGTTCCAGGGAAGTGAGCAGGTTAAGCATGCTCTACTTCTGTCAAATTTATATTAAGTGTCTGCTACCGGTCACTGCCAGGCACAAGATATCAGGCACGATGGACAGATGATCTGATTCGATATGGCACTACTTACGTTCTTTTCTGCTTGTCATTTATATGAATTGAAAAATAAATACTGACTCGGTAGTCTTAAAAATAAATCTAATTGGATAAAAGGCAATACAAGGTGCACAGTAGTGATCAGATGTGTTCTTCTCTGCTTGTCATTTATATGAATGAAAAATAAATACTGACTTGGTAGTCTTAAAAATAAATCTAGTTGGATAAAAAGCAATACAAGGTGCACAGTAGTGATCAGATGCTCCCCGGAACACCATGACTAGAAGAGTGAATTCAGAGTTGCAGTTTTCCTCTCAGTTACAGTTTTCCTGTTGGTTAAGAATTCAAGAGGAAAAAGCTATGCTCCTTTTATGCTCCTCAAAAGCAGCACATCTTGAATGACCTATGTATTTTTCTGCCTGATTCCACACAATCAGCTTCCAAAAGTATTGCATGTGTATTTTACCCTAGTAGTAAGGATTTGACAAGTTAGCGATATTATTATGGATTGCATCATCCAAATGTTTTTCTTTAAAAGCCAGTTCTCCTCCAAGACCCTGATGACATGTGTGAAATACTGATGTATGTTGGAGCACCAAAAAATCAAACAGACTTTGCTGCATACTGCCATTATTGCAGGCTGTTTCAACAGCAAAGCAGTATGTTCATAATTACATGTTTAAAAAAGATAACATGCATGAACTTAGAGAACATCACGTTAAAATACAGCCCAAGGATATAATAATGTGCCTTAGTAGGAAAATTTCCAGTTCTCCTTACCATGTTTACAGAAAGGAGTGTTATGTTTTAACATTAGGCAGAAAAGTAAGTTTCCATAGGCAATGACCATAGCAACAAGTAACAAGATGCATTCTGGTAGCCAGCACATGTGGTAGTTCTATTAGCTCGGAGCTTTCAAATAAGAATCCCCAAAGATCAGCTGCACACGGGAGCCGCTTAATTTTGTGTCAGCTACATGTACTTTTTTCCAATTCAGCAAACTGTGCAAATAATTTGGCTACAAATTAGGTGGTTCCTGGCAATTTTAAGTGCTTGGAAGAACATACGCTAAGTAACTGCTAGTTTGTTTTGCCCTCAATGTATTTGAACAACTAAAAAAAAAAGAAAGAAAAAAAGAAAGAACAAAAAAAAAAAAAAAAAAGCAATCAAAGATTAGGATACGTCACAATAAAATAATCTTCAGCGTAAAAGCTAATAAAAAATTCTGATAAGTAATTATTTACAAGTTCTGAGGACTTGGATGACTATAATGGTGTTCTGAGATCACCTTTTGATTTCGATAGATATGACATTATCTTGCTCCTTCATGGTTAACTTGGAATATTCTACGATGGAACTAGACTACAGTGTAAATTCTTGAAAATTAGGTAGGATTCACTTTGGTTAATAATTAGAGGCATCAAAATAAAACCAAAGCAAAAAGTTTTCCTGTTACGACACTAGCTATTGTTTTGGATAACAGTAGCTATTGATTTCAGAAGCAGATTCACTATATTTTCATTTGATGCCCTGACCTGACAACAGCAAAGCTAAAGTAGAAGGGATCTAACTGTACAGAACCAAAAGCATAAGTGGTTCAATCAGCATCAAACATGAGCATGCTCCAAATGAGTTTGTAGAAGCTCACAAAATATAGATGTTTGTAACAGATCACATACCCCAAGGCTGTTCTGATGTACATTTTTTACAGGTATGTGTGGTGTGTATGGAACCCTTCTTGTTTATTTATTACTTGCCCAATGGCTAGGCTCAGTCTGGCCCTTCTTGTTTTCCTCTTTTCTCCCTTCCCTCAAGAACACCACAGCTAAAAAATTATATTTGTGTGAAGGAACTATCCTCTCCAACAATGAAAAAGGTCACTAAAGGGAAGCTTTCCCAACCTATCATCTCTGCTACTTCTGCCTTGATTGGTGCACTGACGATGAGTGGTTTTTGAAGAAGAACTCAGCTTTTCTGTTCCTACCCTTGTCTGCTGCTCCTGGACATCTTTTCTGCTTTGGTTTCTGGTCCCTTCTATATCATGCTTTCAACATATGCAGTATTGCAGCCTCTTCATCAAATGACAGGAATCTATAAACATTTATAAAACATATAAAAGGTTTTGGGTAACAGAAGGTTAATATAAAATAATAACTTCTGCCACTACATGAAATAGGAAGCATTGTCCATAATTAAAAGGCCCTAATAAAACTGGTGATCTTACGGATCAGCAACTTGATCTAACCTCAAAGTTGGATTTAACTTCAAAATTGGCCCCTCTTTGAGGAGATAGACCAGATGACTTCCAGAGGTCATCGCTAATGTAAATTATTTTATGTTTCTCTGTCCTGCAAACAAATCTTGGCTACTAACATTCACTAAAACTCCCAAAGGAGTGATCCACTATAATAATAACCACTTATTTGTATGTATTTCCATAATCACTACCTCGTAGGAACGTACTCCAGGCTCCAATAAGCATTTGCCTCTCTATAAACACCAAAAGAAAACCATGGGAAAAAGCAAAGTGAAGAGGTAGCCGCAGAAGAGTTTCCTAACAAAGTTACCAAACAGAAAAATTAAGATCACAACAATATGCAAGGACAAAAATGATATATGCTCAATGTTTCATTGCAGGTATCTCCTCGGCAGATCTTCCACTGTTTCTGTGAAAGCTGCATGCAAACAGGGATTACAATAAATATAAGTGTGTAATGATTTGGATTTTTTAAAGACTGGGTCTTACATCCACTGAAATTTGGGAAGGAAAAGACAATAAAAGAGACCATTACAAGAGTTGCTGCTAGTAGATCCTCTCAAGAACAGCAGGAAAGCTTGAGAAGGAAGTGGGTGGAGTGAAACAAGAGAAATATATATTTGCATGAATCAGAAGAAAATCTGGAAGTGTGAAGGCTCTAGGTTATCTAGGGAAGCTGAAGCAACTCCACCAGGAGAGAAAGAATGTGGCTGCTCCTTGGGCAGAAAACACTGCTTGCTTAGTCCCAGCAGCCAAGGCTGATAACCAATTGCTATCTTGGTGACCAGCAAGGAATCAACCCACTGATTTAAAGAAGAAAAGCCCAAAAAACTCTGCTTCTTCTCTGTAGTGGTGCTTATGCATTTCAAAAACCAGTGCTCTTGGGACTGAGCACTGAGGAAGCTGGAAGAAGGGATCTGCTGACTTGTGGAGTATCAGGAAGTGCCACTGCAAAGGGCCCCAAATCCACTATGGAAAACCTGCCGGGGCTCATGTGAGTCACAGGCTGGTCCACCACATCACTAACCCACACATGCGCTGATGGTTCCTCTGGGACTAAAACCAGGCAGAACAGAAATTCCCAGAAAGAAAGGCTTCCCCTCAATTCTTTCATACGTATGAAAAAGCTAGACAATGACTGACCTCCTTTGGATAATATGATGTATACATATGCTTTCAGGGATAGAAGAAGAAAATAAAAGCAGTTAGTAGAGGGAAGAGAAAGCATACACTGTTTATGTACATATCTATTCTGATAGTACTTTGGCTTCCTTCTCTATGCTGCAAAAAGACTGCTGAGGAGAGAGAGGTGGTGAGACACACAAAAAGAAAGAACTTTTTGGATACAGTTATCTGAAACTCTTGAAAAAATTTCAGTCATTGAGGATTTATTGATTAACGTGGCATGAGAACCAGAAAAAAAAAAAAAAAAGGTGTCACTTGTCAAGTTGCTGAATTCCTTACAAAGCAAAGAGTGTTAGCAAAATCTGGAAACCTTCATATCATCAAAATTATGACCTGATTAGAATAACAGAGCTTTACAGGATACAGCTTTCACAAAGATGTTGCTTGTCCAGAACTGAAACTCGGTAGTAAGATGATTTAGGTGTTACCTGGAAATCATGGCTGTATATATTCATGCAGGATTTAGGGTAGAGGGAAATAGCGATCACAGCCCTGGTAAGGACAACAGTGGATGTCCATAGATACCTCAAAGAGTAACAAGTTGACAAAAGCTTCAAAGACCAAAAGCTAGTGCTTATTGGAATGCCCAGAAAATAGAAAGGGGTAATTAATGCTTCTATACTAGTAAATTCGTGATTTATTAACTTTCCCAGGCAAATGAGCTGTCCTCCCAGACAGCAAGGTCAACCAGTATGGAGTTGGCTATGTCTAATC
Organism: Calidris pugnax; assembly: GCF_001431845.1. Classification (NCBI taxonomy): domain Eukaryota; kingdom Metazoa; phylum Chordata; class Aves; order Charadriiformes; family Scolopacidae; genus Calidris; species Calidris pugnax. Next base: position 267,488 of record NW_015090899.1, read on the forward strand.
TGATGAACTCTCTTGGTCTCTAAAACGTGGTGCCTACAAGTGCACAGCTTAGTGAGGTCTCTGGAGCGTTTTCACCTCTGAATTGTACCTGGCAATAACTCGGGAGAACAACAGTCATCATTCCAGGGAGTTTTCCAGCAATTCACTAGCACAAAAACATTCATTGGCAGTGCTTCACTTTCTAGTACAGATTCATCCAGAGAGAAGGATTCATCTTGCCCATTTTTAATATACCTCCAATATAGATGCTACTCCCAACATAGTAATCCTCAGTACTCAGTAAATGAAAGCAGGCACTTTTGGAAAGGATTTAATCTAGCCTAATTTGGACATTTACTTTAAAATGAGAAAAAAAATCTAATCACAGCCTATTTCTCTCTCCTGAGTATGGATTACAAGTTCGGATGCAAATATCTGCAATGTTTATGGCTGCATACAGTCAGGTGAATTTCACACGGAGGAGAAACAATCAAAGTACAATGAGCAATTTTTGGATACAAAAAAGAATGACTGTTCTCTTATATTGCGTTCCTAAAGCAGGCAGAAGCGGGTCAAGGATGAGAAGTTAGAAAACCATTCTTGCTCATGTGACCATGAAGTTACCAAGTCATCACTCGTCGTACTGAGTTCAGACTATTCCTGCGATTTAGCGATGCCATTTGGAATTACGGTCACATTTTCTCCAGCCGCTGCCAGCTGGCTGACTTCTGCAAACATCTTGTTTTCCTCCAGTGCCAAGTACAGGTCACACATAAAAATTTAGAAGGGCACTATCGGCAAGGGAGGCTGGTTTCACCTCACTCATACACCACCTTAAGAGCCAGTCACCAGAAACACTGGTTTTTGACTATGGGTCTCCATAGACTTTTGTATCTAGCCATACTTCCTAATTTGTTCATGGCAGTCCCACGTGGAGCAGATCAAAAGCCTACATAAGCCAAGTTGTATCATAAATGTTATTTCCCTTTGTCCATTAGGCTGCTTTTTCTATTAAGGAAGGATATTAAATTTGTTTGAGAAGATGTTTTACTGACAAACAATGATTTGCATTTTTACCAATTTACGGTTTTCTCAGCAAATAGGCCCCACTCAAAACTACTTTTCCTTGTATTTTAAATGTAATTTTTTTGCCTTTGCCAGTTCTCAAGGATTCCTTAGCCCTCCATACTTTCCCCAAGAAGAGCACAAAGATTCAGAAATTGCCTTGTCTTGTTTTCTGAGTAAACTCTATAGTATCATATAATTTATGACTAATTTATCTAAATATTCTAATTTATCTTAATATTCACTCATTGAACTTTTTCCTTTTGTGACCTATATTCTTATTAACATAAATCATAATAAGAATTGTAATAATACATACAGTTTTGGCCATACTTTCTCTTAACCTAAGTTTTCTTTTTTGTCTCTAGGTAATTTTAAGTCTATTTGAATCTTTACCTTTCTGATTTTACACCTGCATACTTATGCCTCACATTTATGGCTTTTTTTAAGAGCATAGAAGTATGCCTGTCCCTGCTTTCAGTGGAACTTCTTCAATTTTCCAGTCACTGAAGAATATTTTATATTTCTTCTACTTTTCCCTTTTTCCTATGCATCATAATGTTATTAGGCATATCTTCAAAGCAAAGCAAAAACTTCTTACATTTAGAGATAAAATTTACATGCCTTAAACTTATAATTTAAGGTATTTTATGCTGCACATTGAAATACAGAAGAAATGTGAAGGGTTTATTGTTTAAAGATGTTCTGTGAGACACTCACAATGCATTTGACTTGGATGATAACATCAATACTTTGTAGTACATGTGGACTGGGTAACACAGAAGTCTCAAAGTACTCCATGGAGAAAATCTTGTTTACTATTTTCATGCTCCCAACAAGTTTCTATAACTTAAAGCATGCTTTGGGAAGGAAATAGAAAAAATTCGAAATTTCAAGCAAAACAAGATATGACTGTGTGACTGCCAGAATCTAGGCAGAAAATCCATTTAAAAGTAACTATGGAGTTTCTTGAGTATAGTAGGTCAAAAATCAAAATGCAGCTACAGAAAAATGTAACAAGCACAGTATATATTCAGCATCCTTGTAGAATGGAAAAACCCCTCTCCCTTTCCCCCAGATCTCTTTCTGCTTTGGCTTTATTGAGGAGAACAATTAAACAAACTCATTAGGAAAAAAAAAAAAAAGGCTAAAAAGGTTTGCAGGCATGACAGAGACATTTTAAACAATAAGTTAGGATCTTAGCAAAAGAAAGAAAAAAATAAATATAGATAAAAGGAGAAAATAAAAATATTTAAAGTAAGAAAACAGTTTAAATAACTAATTCAACATCCAAACATAGGGAAAAATATTAACACAGTAAATGTAAAACCAGAGCAAGACAACTAAAAATCATTAATAAGAATGCAGATAAGGTATATCATTGGAATGCAGTATGATTTTTCAAAGCTCCTAAGCAAAACCTCTTGCTAAGCTGGAGAAAAGAAATTATCATGCACTAAGAGAAGAAACCTTCTAGGAGATTAGTAACTGGTTAAAAGACAGAAAGCTAGGCAGAAATAAATGAATACGCTGACATGGGAAGAATCTGCTCTCAGATCTTTTTTGCTGCTCCACATTTTCAGGAGTTATGTGGAAAATGGAATAAATAATGAGTTCACAAATGTTGCCAAGTTCACAGATGACACAGATGTACTCAGGATCATCAAATCTAAAACTGGCTGAATAGAGCAATAAAAAGTTTTCACTAGAAAGAGTAACCAGGCAGTTAAACTGCCTGAGGACTAAAGCCATTATCCAGTACGTGAGAAACTATGTACGTAGGGGGAAAGAAAAATTTCCTAAGCAGAGATACAGAAAGGTTTGTCTGAATTTCTTGTTATTTCTCAAAGACCTCGGAGTTATTTTGAATATATAATGTGAAAACATTAATTCAAAGCTCAGCCACAGTCAAAAGTCAAATGTGATTTGGAATTACTAAGGTAAAAGAAGAAAACACATCAGAAAACAGTAAACATAATACAGAAAACATAAAACACTGCATCATGCCCTGACATCATGCCTCTCAGGATATCGTACCACCAGGAAAAGCTCAGGGAAGGAGGCAAAGAGGATGATAAGGAAAGACTGCTGTACAAAAGACCATTAAGTAGATTAGGACCATGAAAAAGATATATTTATGGAAGGATTTGCTAGTGACCTACAAAATCATGAAGAGTATGGAAAAGCTGAGCAGTTTAACTCACGGATTTTAGAAAAGATAAGTTCAGTGAGGAATCCATATCCAATTTGGAGAAAATTTGGAAGCTGGATGAAGGAGTGAAACAGCTGAGAAATCAGCCACAAATAAAATACTCTTCGCAGTATCCACCACAGAAATGATGTGTTTCATTGTCATACAATTTCTCGTTTTGCCAAAAAAAGAAGAAAAAAAGGGGGAAGAAAATAGCAATCCCCTCCAACTACTAAACCCAACTGTTTTTCATTTCATGTAGATTCTGTCTCATAATTAAATTATAAGTAAAATTAAGTAGTTATCTATGTAATTTCTCAGCTAGTTTTTTGTGCTATGCTATTTAACAAAAGTTTTGGCTGAAGCAAAGAATAAGGCTTTGGGCCTTCTGACTGCCTTTCTTAATATCTCCCATTTGTATACACATATGCACTTTATTTGTCTGATTGTAATGGGTTTTTCTTCCTTGTTGGCTTTTTTCCCCCTCTCTTTTCTGCTATATCTCTTTTTCTCTGAAAGCTTTGTTTGATTTTTCAGGAATCAAAAAACATACCAGGTTGTGAACCAAAGGAAACATAATAATTTAATAGTCCTTCAGGCCGGAATTGTAGGAGGAATTTTATAGGAGGGCAATTATAAATCTCGGGGTGGAGGTTTCTGTCTTTTTTGTTGTAGTAATGTAGCTCATTTGGGCCCAGGACCAGGACTGGAGCTGGCACAAGCCACAAAACAACTAATTGAATGTTTCAATCAAAACCCACGATCTTGAAATCCCCCTTCCAAAGCCAGCCAGCCACTGCCTGACGCAGAGGGCAGCCTGGTCTCACCACCTCCCCACCTTCTCCTTTGAAGATACCCAAACACTTTGACAGCAGCGACACTGCTGCTTAACAGCAGATGTGAAGCTGATCTGGTGCTTGAATTCACACCCTAACTCCACCGTCCATGTGTAGGCATACCAAGAAAAGGTTTTGACACAAAACAGCCTTTCTGGCCCTGTGGTGGGGTCTGTGCCTGGCCTGGCTACCTCCAAACATCTCAGATGCCCCTGGGGGAGGTACCATGTTCTCAGAGCTCCCCACTCTGCCCCGGGGGGTGGCGGATAGAAACTCACCCCCTTGACTTCATGTGCTGTCAGTTCCAATTCTGGTTGTCTGGAAGGGGGTACGAAGGTAGGTAGGACTCAGCAGGCTCCAGGATGCAGGGCAGTAGCAGCAGAGGACATGCCAGGAGCCCTCTGATACCAGCAAAGCAGAGAAACTCGGCACATGGCTTATTTCTCGGCCAAGCAGGATTCCTGGGCTAGGTTGTCCTCTGCAAAAATCATGCCCTGACCCTCAGTCCAGGATCACCCACTGCAGTCTGGTCTGCCGCTCACAACCTCCTTCAAAGTGCAGCAGCCCACCTGCAAGAGGTCTGCAGCAGCATCCATCGTGGTCCAAGTGCTAGGATAAACATCGAGAAACCAGGAAAGAGTTTCAACCCTCTTGGCTTGAAGATACTCAAGTTCCCAGCCAAAACACCAGCTTAAAGTCTATCTAGGAGTGCTGTTGCTCCCTGTTTAATTCATGTCACTCTGTAAACCATGGTGGGAGGACTATACAGTGGTCTGACTCCTAAGATATTTAGAATCAAAGAATTGCCCAGGCTGTAAGGGACCTTTCAGATCATCTAGTCCAACCATCAACCTAACACTGACAAAAAGCATCACTAAACTATGTCACTAAGCACTATGTCAACCCATCTTTTTCTTGGTCGAGTTCTTTTCCTGAGTGCCCACTGTCACGATGAGGGGAATTTCAAGCCATGTCTTCAGTCAGTCTGGAAGAACTCTCTCTGCCAAACTGAAGCCAATCCCTGCTTTCTTTTAGTTATAGCATCTGATTCATTAATTAGGGACTGAGACTTATACATTAACTCATAGCATGGAAAGATTAATTCTTATTCCAAAGAATTAGGAAATACTTTGTTATTGATTTGTATCCTCCCCTAATTTGAAGAAAAATCAGTTAGAAAACCAGCATAGTACCTTCATCTAGAAAGGCAAGCATCCCTTCAGACCTGGAATTCACCCTTTCCTTACTGGACAGGCACTTGCTTTAATGAGGAACAGGGAAACTACACCTGCAGTATTTCTTCAGCTGTAACCCTGGGAACACTTGAAGCTCTGCTGTTTTGGAACAGCTTTTAGCATACACTTTTCCTCTCCAAATTCTGGGTTATTTTCTTAATATGAAAGCATACACTCAGTCCTAAACACCACAGAATGGCAAGTTGCTACCGTGCTTCAGCCAACATCATTTCACATGGATTGTTTTGGGTGCCATGTTATGTGAAACGAGCTCTCAAAAGAGAGAGATATTGCAGAGGTAATTTGACCATGCATATTAGTACTGAGTATGTACTTTCTAGAGCTGAATGAACATTGCTGAACTGCTCAAGAAGTGTTTGTAAATTAATGAGCTGCATCTGTTCTCTCTCCTGGATGAGATGAACACTAGGTAAAGTACAAACATAAGATACTGTCTTTGACTTCTGTGCTGGACTGAACTTCAACTGTCTTAATTTGGGAAGTGAATTTCAGGGCAAAGTAAGAAATTCACTGAATATTCACAAAAAGGTGAGCTTTTAATAGAGTTGAATGAATGCTATTCATTGACTACCTTGAGCCCAATAAAGAGGAGTCAGAGATGAGGTCCGCATCACCAAATAGCATCTTCAGGCAACGTGTACAAGTGCTCCTCATGGTACCAAAGTCTCTTAAATGAAGTCTATTTTGTCAGAACACATTTTTAAACAGAATATCATGGTTTAGAGAACAAAAAAATTTCTTCCACAATCAGATAGGTCATGACCACTGCTGGGGGAAGGCAAAAGAACTCGCCTCTCTCTATTGCATGGAAAATTGCTCACCAGAAAGTTGTTCCTAGCTTTATCTAGGAATGTCATCAAACAACTCTGCAGCTCCTTCAGACATCTTAATCACTAATGACACTTCTGCTTATCCATCCCATTTTTTTGCCATGACTATTGGCCCGTAACATTAAACCTAAGGCAGAGTGAGAAAGTAAAAAAGATAGCATTAGAATCTTGTACTAATAGCTGCATTGGGATGTTTCCCTTTGTTTTAGAAATGTTGTAGTAAAGCAAATTCACTCTTTCAAGTAACTTGTCAAGGGCAGATGTCAGTAATTTATGAAAAAAAATTTCATGGAACCCCCAAACCAGTGCTTCCAGGCAGTCAATGTATTTGCAACCTGCTGTTTCTAACCTTTTTGATTCTTTGTTCTATCATACAGGGTGTTAGTTTTCTTTTAAAATTAGTATATAAATATGATAAAAAGTAAAAGGTGGTTGAAGATGGAATCATTGCTAAAATGAATTGTTTCTTTTATATTCTTCGACTTCAATATGTGTTTCAGAAACTTCATCTGGAGGCCACTGAAGTCTGATGAATTTGTAGCTGTTTTCTTCACAACTGAAATCCTGTTACCGAGAACTGTGTTATGTTTGTTTCACTAAGGATATGACAGTGACTGTTCCTTCCTCAGAAATGTTTGAATAATTTTCTCCTCGTTTTTGTTTCAAAGAAAAAGGAAAGAAAAGGACAAAGGACAAAAAGGACAAAAAGGAAAACAGTAAAAGTTTACATTAACAGTTAACATACAAGTATATGAGATCAGCTTGTCATGTTCTAGGTCACAATTATTATCCCTGTGAAAGCTGAAAGAATTTGGAAATGTTTCTTTCAGTTTCAGATTATTTCTTTTTCTGTTACAGATCTAAGTAATATCTATATTGACCAGAAGTTCAGGGGTTTAGGTTTTTGGTTTTGGTTTGTTGGGGTTTTTTTCCCCTTTAGAAAAGGATCCCGGACACAGCTGCACTACCTAAACTGATATTTTGAAAGAAAAATATCTTTCCATGCAAAATGTGATGTCTCAGCTATATCTGTAATTAAGTTTTCACATAGAAAGGCCTACACATGGTTGGAATATAATTTGTTAGTGAAGACCACACAATAATTTTATCCCCGCGCAGAAGTTTGTAAGTTCAACAATGCTGTTATTAAACAGTGCTTCCTACGTACAGCAATATGTCTTGGCAATATGTTTTCCACTATTTAGAAGGCCACAAGTAAGCAAAGCCCTCACACATGTCTAGTTTGAAGCCCGTGAGTACTTCTAGGTCTAATAGCCCCAAGGAGTTTATTCATCCACTTGCATGTACATTTGTGATCTGATTAATGAGCAATGATGAAAATAAGGAAAGGAAGTAATTTCTGAGGGTTCATGTATGTGATAGGTCAGCGACAGAAGACCTTGTTCCAGCCTCTCACACAAGCTGCATGCTGGCCAAGATACAGGTATCTGCAAGCCAACCATTTAACATGTACATATAGATATTGTACGCACGCAAGTGAATTGAGTCTCAGGTGGGTCACTGACTGTATGACTTTCTGAATCTAAACGGATGTGAAAGACCTCCTGGAGGCCAGGCTGGTGCACTCCATATACATGAGAATTGCAAAACAGAAGTTAAGACCGGCAGAGAAGAGAGATCATAGAATTATAGAATGCTTAAAACTGACCCCGCTTGTAATGAAGATGTGAAAGTAGAGAAATCCTTCGTTTAACTTGGAATTTCCCTCAGTCTTAAGGCAAGCAAATCCAGAAAGACCCTGAAGAACTGAGGCAGGAGGGAAATGAAGAAAAATATCTCCTTGCTATTATATGTACAAGGAAAACAGCAGATGAAGCTGTCTGAAATCAACGTGCTGAAGTTCACAAGCAAGTGTCTTCTGATGATCTAGCACGGCAAACAAGATTTCTGACCACCAGGGATATGCTGGAACACCTCCCATAACCATAAAATAATTCCCATTAGTATGCTATTTCCCATTAGTAAATGCACTATAAAAATGAATTTCCATTTGTCAACACCCAGTGCCCAGGGCTCTCAGGGCACTTTAACAGATGACAATTTGTTTAAACATTTGTTTTAAGCATTTAGACAGAGGAACATTTTGTTATGTACATATAAAGTTCTGCAGAATCCAAATATTTTTACTGGAGATTGAAATTACACTTCTTCCAAACACAGTATTTCTTTACTTGGCATACGGGCACAACAGATGGAGTATGAAAAATTGCTATAATGCTGAGAAAGGGTTCTTCTCAGTTTTGAGGAGTTTGGAACCGATGTTAAGATTTTCCTGCTTGACTTCCTTGAAGTCAGTGGTACGTAATACCATTAGTGCACACACGGCATCATCTTGCAAGGAATAAATGTATACATCTTCATTGATGTAAAAGAGAGAACTCTCCAGACATAATGGAAGTTTTCTCCTTCCCAGGTATTTCAGTATTAGAATTAACTACTGAGCTTGACCCATAGAGTTCTCTAATCTGGGATCTCCGCTCAGGTTATCTATAATTCCCATAATTAAGAACCTCTCTTTTTGAGTAGCTTGATAGTGATTTTTTTAATCCAAGGATGAGAAAAACAACAACCCCACTGTCTCTCAGATAATCTACATTATGTGAAAGGCATTTGCGCTACCAAAAATGGTAGCATTTTAGGTCTACATTGCTAATGATTTGTTTAAAAGCAGTAGAGCTTAAATACAGAATTGTGTGGGAAATGTTTTAATTTCACAGAGATGTCATATTTCAAAAATAAATGGTTTCATTTTCAGGTTGAAGTTAAGAGTTTACAAATTGAAAGCACCAGCCTTTGCCTACCACAGCCTCACCAGTACTCCAGAAATCACAGGAACTGGCCTGGAGAAGCAGAGAAGACCTTGCACCAACTGAAAATCATCAGCAATTTCAACAACCCACATAAGAACTCTGTTCCCACACAGCTGGGAGTTGCTGGCTCACTCTCTTTCTCTCTCTCTCACACACACCCAGAGTAACAATGCCATTCCTCATTCAACTGGTGAAGACCTTCCCATTCAGTTTCCATTTTGACAAGAGATCTTATTTGAACAAACAAAGAAAAACCTTTCATTCAAAAATATTTACCTACCTCTGCTCGGGAATTTACTTTGGTACAGCTCAGTTGATAAACATTATTAGAAGAAATTCTACACCTATGAAACAAAATTTACAAGTTCTGGAGAAAACCAGTGGAAGTATTTGTACACACAACCACAGGGCGTACTCAAAGGGCTACAAGGAATTAGGAGGAGAATGACATGCACTCCTGGGTTTCTTCCAGGTACTTGTGGATCCATAGGCAGAGTTTATGACAAGTTATACATGAGGGGCTGGCAGCTGCCGCCGGCTCTTCTGCCTGACAGAGGCAAAGCTACTGCCACTCTCCACTTGCTTTCCCTTTCAGAACAGTAACATTGTCCTTTGATGGAAGTATTTATTTTTTTTTCTCCCTGCTGTCTTTTGATGGAAGTATTCTTTTTTTTCCCCACTATGTTTATAGAGGGCAGCTACAGCCCTTTGCCTGGTCTGTTTCATTACACTCGGTAGGCAAGCCAAACTCTTCAGATTTGAAGGTGTAAAGGGACTGTTGAATGTCTTATACATTGCAACCCAGCAAATTGCACCTAGTTATATCTCTAGCCAGCTCTAACTCATCTAATAAAAGAAACAGCCTCAATTTTTAAGCAGTAAAGGAAGGGATACACAGTAAAGGGTTTGAGCTGTATTTGCTGCATGGACAACGTAGGAAAACCAAGTTCAAACAGGAAAGTTTATTTCAGAGCTGGAAGAATTTGGCAATAAAAATAGTTACTCTCAGAACATGCTCCCAGAAAGGCAAAGATTTCCCCTGTCTCTAGCTCAGAGTTCCTTCCCACCCCACAGCCCCTACAACACTGGATCTGTGAGTCCTTCTGCTAGCAGATCTGTTCAGCATCTGCCACCTCTGCCAAGCAGCCCTCTCCCTCCTCCCCAGCTCAGAAATGGGATGAGTCACAAGGAGAACGATCACGTAGCAGTAATGGTATATGCACACAGCTCTCAACAGCCTGTGTGCCTTCCAGTAACACACTTTACACCTCAAGACCCAAGGAAACACTTGGCTTTTGCACCACCTACTTGCAGGACAATTAGGAGCACAGCAGGAGAGACTGAAGTAGAAGGAAGACGTGGATAAAGACACACACAAACAGTACAGTGTGGCACAACTTAAAGAAAGCAAAAATGCAATTTAAAATTTAAAAAAAAAATTAAATTCTTGTTAAACAAAAGAAAGTTAAAGTATTTTAAAAAGTAATTTGCACATAGAGAGAAAAACCTAACAAAACGGAGCGAATGATACTGTGATTCTAAATAAAGTATCTATTGCATGAAAGAAATGATAGAAGACATTGTAGGGACCCTGTGAATGCACATGTTACACGTGGGTGCCAAAGTAGATAGGCCATGGGTGACCTGGGGAAGGACAGCAGAAAGAAAGAGAGAGAAAGCAAATAAATATCATGAAACTTCTATGCACTACACTTTGCAGGAGGTCACCATACAGATACCATCTGGCCTTTAAATCATAAAAAGCAAAAAGAATCCCAACCCAAAATGCAAACTGTATCTCCATTTTCTTAAACTTCACACTGTAACAGTATTAACTATATAAAATGTATAGTTTCACTGGAATTTGCCTCTCATTTTAACACTCTCCCTACTGCCTTCTACTCTGTGTAAAAGCTAAGAGTTAGTCTCTGGAAGATAAGATACAGGTAGCAGTCCTTTTTTATCACATCAGTGCTTCTTTTCTGATCATATTCCTGTGACACATGGAACTAGGAGAGGAGACAAAAAGCCATCAGTTATTTTTTCTCCAGCTGACTCTGCTCTGCAGGACATATGTTTCTACACCAGGTATTTTGTTCCTGGCTAGATTGGCTGCACAGCACTCCCACAGATACACAGTCTATTCTGTTCCAGCTACATGTATATATAATACTCATACAAAGTCCACAGACAGAAAGATACCCACCATTTATTAGCTGTTACATATTTTTTCAATTGGTCTATAAGATTAATTAGTTTGCTAACAACTCAGGTGAAAACTTACTCTTCCACAAAGAGAACACTTGTTGAAGGCAAACCTGTCAGAGCCAAACATGCAGCAAAATTCTCCACGTGTAGTCTTGCCCAGAGCCATTCTTTGTTGTCAGAAACTTTCAACATCCCAAAATGCTTAGTTCTGGCACCCGTTTTCCAATTTACTGCTTTCTCCATTTAGAGGTGGGAACTCAGTTCAGCTGCATTACATTCAGCAGCAACACCCCTCAGCCCGCTGGGAATTAATCTCTCATGATGCTCATTGTGAGCAGGCTCAGCAAGGGCTCCAGCTCGGGACACACAGGAGCTTGAGTCTCCCCTCTAGGAGACCACCAGAACCTTCACAGGCGTTACTACACTCCCTTATCCAGCATAGCTCCAAGCTACTTCTCATCAGCTGATCACCAAGTACACATTAAATATTGGCTTGCTCACTCTTCATCCAGTTTTTCATAAATGATGTCCCCAGTGGTCAGGGCTACGCTATCAACTTCTCAACCAGTACAGCTTAGCATCAGGACTCACCAGTGAGGTTCTCTGAAAAGTATTATTCCAAGATTTCTCAAGCTTGTGCCAGCATGCACATCATGGAACAGCATCTTTATGGCAACGATGCGATTGTGAGGCAACATGGTATTAGGCAACTTCTACGTCAAGCTTTATAAAACTTACCTTCTGATGGCAGACCCTGCCTGAGTTTAGCCACCAAATAAAAATTTATAGTTTCACTGGAATTTGCCTCGCTCACTTTAACACTGTCCCTACTGCCTTCTGCTCTGTGTAAAAGCTGAGAGTTAGTCTCTGGAAGATAAGATCTAGGTAGCAGTCCTTTTCCCTTTTATCACATCAGTGTTTCTTTTCTGATCATATTCCTATGACACGTGGAACTAGGAGAGGAGACAATAAGGCTTCAGTTATTTTTTTCCAGTTGACCGATCACCAAATAAGTAAGTTTTCCTACTTATTATCCACTACATCTACCTGTTAAAGGAGCACTGATAGTAACTTTTAATAGCTAATTGCTTTTGCCAGTTGGTACTTTTTGGGTACCCCCAGTAGCTGCCTACGTATGGGCTCAGAGGTACATATGCCTGTTGGTATGAAGCAGGCACCTCCAACAAACACCAGTGGGCACAAAAGGCTGGACTCAGAATTTAGCAGCGATTCACTGTTTACAGTGAATACTGTAAATGAGAACTGAATTCTGTGTTTCTGTTAGCTTTAATGAGAAGGAACTGCCCTTGAGAAAGCTGCTGGATCCCTGAGTGTAACAGAAGCTCTCGTGCAGGGGCAAAAAAGAAACTTCGGGGGATTTTATGAATGCCAGTTCAGCCCCTTCTTCATGAAGGCAAACTAACCCCAGCACAGATGGCTCTGGATATTCAGTACAAGATTTATGTGACCACAGCACACAAAGCCAGATTCTTTTTCCTTAGTTCTACGCTTGGGCTTTTTTTTTTTTTTCTAAGAAGCATTGTAAAAGGACTTACTGTGTATATAAAAAAAAAAAATCTCTTTAAACTTTCATAACACAAACACTGTTAAGTGCTAGTATTTGCTTGCCAATTTCCAGAGAAGGAGTTAGATAATATCAGGGCGGGACAGCTGTTATGATCTCTTGAATCCTCAGCCAGAGCTTCATCCTCTCTCTGCTGCCAGAGACTCCTGGTGCTCAGCACTGTCATATTTGTTTTAAGCCTTCACCTATGGGAGGTCTGTGACTTCATATCAAGGGGGGTGATATATCCATGGTGTATACTCATAAATATATATATTTTTTTTTTAAGGAGGAAAAGGAGAAGCACAATTTATTCAAAGCATATTATGTTAGAATGCAGGAATAAAGCGAATGACCTTCTCTTTTATTTGCTACTCAGGCTACTGTACTGCTTAAGCCAGTTTTTTCTTCAGGCTCTGTTTTGTCTACATTAAAGGTAGCATTCACTCCCACATCACTAAGCGCTTCATATACCTTGAAGAATCATGCCCCTGTCAGAAAAGAGTTTTTTTATTTCCCCCCTCATCTCTCAGGTAGCATTATATTTTTCAACGAAGAAAGTTATTTCTTCGAAACACAGCTCCTAGGCATTATCACCTTTTTTGCGTGATATTTGATATGTGATTTCAATGTGTCAGAGAGATACCATGATTTTTTTTCATGCTTTGAAAAAGGAAAAACTGAAAACAAAAAATGGAACAGTCTATTTAGAGTTTAAGAGGTTCCAACATGAGAAAGATACTTTTTGCAGGCAATATGGACATATGATACCGTAACAGACACATGGCTAAATCTTCTGATGAATTCTCACCTACCTTTTCCTTAAGTGGAAGAATACTATGTACTTTTATCGGTGACAATAGGAAACTTGTCAAAAAGTGTCAGAAAATCAATACAGAGCACTTAAATAGTTCGTTAAGCCTATGGCAGACAACCAAGGAGCTTCCAACTTGCCAATATACCTTCTGGAGAGCTAGTGAGTGGCCAGGCACTGCTTCTGGAAAAACATCTTCCAATGCTTGCATCTTTTGCCAAGAAAGGAAAGAATAACACAGAATAATACAATACACTGGAATGTCACCAGAATATTTCTTTGTTACCAAAAAGCACTTCATGCAGATACAGTAAATACTGGGAGGGGGAAGATGCTTGTAAAGAAAATCTTAGGAATCACATAGCAATGATTTCCCCACTGTAAAAATGGACTTAGATTCACCAGGATACATAGATCATGCTCTCGGTGAGAAACCTTGCTTATCAACAGAAGAAAACAACCCACAGATATTTTTTATATTAATTCAAGTTTTAAACATTTCAACAGCATCCCAGAAGGCAACAGTTCTTAAAATGGTTTACTGTCTCTGCTGAATCTGGATTCATAAGATGTATTTTGATTTATCATCTATGCTTTCCTCCTATAGCAAAATCCTATAGTCTCTTTTCGCAGGGATTTGATTCTCTCTGTGTGAACTACAATGACAGATCCTGAGAGCCTTCACTGCCAGGACAGTCAGGTGCACTGAGAAGATACGTAATTTTAATGCACCTTGGGTTTTCTCAGAAATTAGATTCGCTAGTTCTGAAAGCACAGCTAATAATTCTCAGCTCCTCCTCTAAGAGGGCGATCACTTTGAAAGGTGCTGCTCCCGGGGATGGTGCTTTCTGCAGAGGAAATGGAAGGTGCTGGGGAAAATGGCACAACTACAAGGTGGAATGATCCCTCCATGTGTTATCACAGGCATCGCTCTTTGATACAGGACACAGGTGATTCTTACAATCGCTCATCAAACCACCACCAGTTCTTTACAAAATTTTATTTTACCTTGAATGTCAAGCATATTAACAATCTTTGATAGTAGGACAACAGAAAAACAACACAGTAGAAAAAGCCACTTATAAAGCGTTGATTAAGTCCAATACAAGACTCTGCCTTAATTTAAGAAACAGATTTTAAATTCTCATGGGACCGGTGACTTCGTAAAAGCAAGCAATACGCCTCATCAGCAAAGCATACAATTAAAAGTTACACGTAACTTGCTTAAAATGAAAAAGGAAACAGCATAACAAACATTGCAGCTACTCAGCCAGCAGCTAGACCCTTCTCCTTGTAAACCTGATTCTTCAATTTGGCAACTGCAGTCCTTGGGGAGAAACAGCAAAGGGTATATAACTTAATACTTAATTACGCGAACTGTTACATTGGGGTTGTGCAAATATTTTTGAATTTTTATTTTGGTCAAATCATAGCTACAGCCAGCTATACCAGTTCTTTTGTTCTTTTTTTTATTTTATTTTTTATGCTATTTTCATATAAATTGAACCACCCACATAGAACCTTTTAACCTTTTGTAGCTGACGGTACCATCTCCAATAAAACCTTGGCCCTTCTTGACCCAGTAGTTCTACCCTTGCTTTTCACCTTGGGTTTAAGCAAAGAGTTGCAAGGCAAAATAGGTGATATTACTCCCATAATAAATCCAAATATTTCTCTTCATTTATAAAAATCTGATCTATGCTTTTACTCACAAAACACCTGGAGCTATGACATATGAAATGTACACAAGCCAATGAGAGTCACACACATATGAAGTCAAAGCCAGACACATTCTTTCAAAATCAAATACTGTATGTTGGCTTCATGTGAAAAATTTCACAGTAATTTATACCTGACCAATACCATTTAAGGCCTAATCCTGCTCCCAGTGGTATCTCCAGCAATTTTGCAAAGGATTTCAGTGGTAACAGAAGTATGATAGGACACTTAAATACTAAATATCAAATATTATAGTTAATTTTATTCCTATTAAAACAGATGCCCTCTTTAAAAAAACTTCAGATTCAATTGATGCAAGTTATAAAAACATTATTGGAGTTTCTTTTCTAAAGGAATGTATAACCTTTGGGATCATTATACATTTATAATGTCAGAGGTACTTTTGTTCCTACTTATGGGATTATTGCTGGTCACCTTCCTGAGACTTGAAAGACCGTAAAAGACAAGCACCATACCTATTCCTCTAAATTATTGTCTCACAAATTAATAATTTGGTCCCTTTCTAAACGGATCTCTCCCCACAATTACACTAAAACATAGCGATGGGTCACAAATTCCAGGGGGTCCAACTGGTCCTGGCATTCCCGGACTGCCACGATCTCCATCTTTGCCGGGCTGCCCGCGCTCTCCGGGACGTCCTTCCTTACTCATACCCGGAGGACCTTCAGGACCTTAACAACACACATACAATAAAAAAATACATTACAGACTACTTTTATTCAAATGAAAATAAGAGCAGGTATGGACCTACAAGCCCTCTGCTCTTTGATGAAGTACGCAGACTAAGAAGGCTTCTTTTTCTGAAAAAGGCATTTCTTGTCACAAACTGCTTATATGTTTATATAAACAACATGATACCTTACTAAGGTTTGTTTTTTTTTTTTAAAGCATGTGGAAAACACCTTAAATAAAAATCCTTTTAAAAGGAAATATATAAAAAAATCTACTTTAGTGCATTGTTATACTTTATCATATAATCTGGAACCACCGTGGCACGAATCAGAGTCCTCCTATTTCTATTCTTTTCTCTGGCTTTGGATCAGGCCCTAATATCTTTTCCGAATGCCCAACTTTTCATTTTGCATGAATACTCTGCTTTTAGGAAGAACATTTTCCTTCACTAAGCAATGCTTACAAGTTCCATGATTACATCAGGGCTCAGTTTTCAGATAACAGCTGACTTCAAGACCCATCTATTACGAAACAGCAGTCTCAGCTACCAATCTCTGCAAGACCTGGCTTATAGGAACTAGAGTGTTACATGACAATTTAAAAGGCAGGCAAGAAACAGGCATTAGCCATAAACCATATATGATAATTAAGATGTGTAAAAACTATATACATTTTTCCAAATTATCTCAACATTTTTTCTAAACCACATTCCTTTAGAAATTACTAGCATGTGCTGAATCTGCACAGCTGAACCATCCCTCACCTGGAGGTCCTGGGGGGCCTTGGATCCCAGGAACCCCAATGCCTTGATTGCCTTTTGCGCCATTTTTCCCTGGTAGTCCTGTGAATTAACAAACACATGTTTATCTTCATACACTAAGAATATTTCCATCCAATGAATTAGGAAGTCAGTATTTGATAATTCTTACTGAATAAAAAAAATGTAATAGTTCAAAAGCAAATAATGAGATGTAAAATAAGCACGTCCTTGTAACCTGCACAGTATAACTAGGTTCTAAATTATCACCATTTCTACTGAATTAAGAGCTGATACAGCACCTGTTGAGGTCACTATGAGTTGAGGGAATAGACGATGAGCAATTAAGAAATTTGCTTTCATTGCCTTTCCACTGTCAAAGTTTTTAAGAAGTTATATGCAGGAAGCATAACGTATTTACCACAGTCCTGTGGAATACAGAATATACAGACAATCTTCTACAACATTCAGCAGAATTAAATCTCCACCAAAGAAAAGTTGAGAGGCAAAAGATGTGCTCTCTTACACTAGTACAACCCAATAAATCCATTTTCTTCATAGAAACAGATATCTATTTTTCCAACTCTTATGGAATAGTCAGAACTGTTAGTGTCAGCTCCAGAGGAAAATGGCACATTTGCCTGCCTACCCTTGGCACATTACTAATTATCTGTAATTCATACAGCTTTCCTGATCATTTTGATGCTATAAGAAACACAGGTGCTGCTGGGACCAGTTACCATTATGGACTTCACCCAGTCTCTTGGTCTACTTCTGGACTATACATGCATACTTAACTTAAAGTCTGCAAATAATCACAGAAATCAGTTGGAATACTCGGGTGGGTGAGTTACCTGAAAGCATAAACCTTAGCTTGCCTAAAAAAGAAACTAGAACATTTCAGAAAAGCGTAAAGAAAGGAGTAAAGATCCTTATGAGATTAAAAGAAAGAAAGGAGAAAAACTCAGGAAATCAGAGGGAGTATAAAGGTTGTCAGATGCCAAAAATCAGCCTAGAGGGTAGCAGATATTAAATAGCCAGTGAATTAACAGTGAATAACTGTTCTTCAAAACAGCAGAAACAAAGAAGTTTGGAAGAAAAGAAGCCAGAAAACACTGAAATAGACTAAAATGCATGTCTAAGCATATTTGATCTAAAAAAATTTAATCGAAATGCAGTTTAAAACATTTACAGATTAGGAATTCTCTACGAAAATCAAAACCAAGTTTGACTATGGTAGAACTGAACACTAGCTATCTTGTTGCGTTATTCCATTTTCTCTTCTTCTGACGTGTGTTCTGTGGAAACGGTGAAACATTTAGATTTGAACATGTCATCAACTACACTTTGTGATACAAACCCAGCAATTCCCTTACCCCACCCTGCACTAATCCCATTCAAAACTGGAAGTGGAGAAGAGTCACAAAGGCCATCAGCACGGTGACACATGCACGCAGTTACCTCTTGTCCCACGAGCCCCGGGGCGACCCGGGATGCCTGTCAGCCCTGGAACGCCATCATTTCCAGGTAAACCAGGAAACCCTCTTGGGCCTTCAGGGCCTCTTGGACCTGGTGGTCCTGGAAGTCCTGGGGAAGCACTTTGGGATTGACAGTGGTTACAGCTTTGTAGCCTTCCACTCTGGAGGATGGCAGGCAACTGGGCTGGGAGGATTCAAACAAAAAAAATGGCTTAGAGTGTTGTAACAATGCAATATAAAAATATTGCCCGTAGGCGCTAATACAACAGTAGTTTCCTCTCTTTAGACAATATGACGCTTTTAGAAAGATAGTGAAGTATGCACCCTGTGGTGCAGGAACACAAGTGATAAATCAGCAATATTGATCTTGCTCTCAAGAAAGCATCTTTGTAATTATCAGGAAATTATCTTTAGCAATTTAAACAAGGAAAGAACAGTAAAAAGGCTTTGAAACTTACTTCTCAGTACATCTGAACACACCTGTCGAATAAATTCTTCTGAAAATTCTCGTGCCTGCATTGAACAGAGAACAGTTTAAAAGAGCAAAGAGCATGCATTTGCTTGGGGTTTTTAAGGTACCCAAAATGACAAGTTTGAGATCCTATACGTACAGGTTTTCCATCTGATCCAGGTGGTCCTGGGGGTCCTCTGTCTCCTGGCTGACCTCTGAGACCAGGAGGTCCAACCAAACCCTGGATACCGGATTCTCCTTTTTGCCCATTAATGCCTCGAACACCTGGATCTCCTTTCTCACCTTTCTGGAATGAAAACCAATGAAAAGCCAATCGTATCTTCACAGACCATTTGGAAGCCAGGTAGCACCAAGCAACCATAGTCTGAGAAAATCTTAATTCATAATCTTCATAAAATGAATATAAGTTGTCCCTGAAAAATTAACTTGATACTGATAAGATCTATTTCACTAAAATGTACTGAAGTTTTCAGATCCTTTAGTAACTTTTTCAGACTCAATTACTTACCAAATATAACTAGAAATAAATTACCATTATGGTGTTTTTAATCTGAAGGACCCGTTTTACTTACTAATAAATATAAAACAAAATAGTCTTCCTTATTAACATATGGAAGGAAAGGCTTTATTCACTTTTTCATGAGAATTAGGTCATTTGTTACAGTACATTAAAATCCTTAGAAGACTGGAAAAATCAGAAGTGAAATGCTGGCTTCACTGAAGTTCCTGGCAAACTTACTATAATTATCAAGACTTTTACCCTATGCCTGTAGTGTATAAGACAAAAGAAAAAAATAGTTTGATTTCAGTTAGGGGGTTTTTGTTGTTTTTTTTCTCACTTCATTTATTCATCATATTATTGATAAGAACTGTAGTCCATTTGCTTCACTGGAAATAGTTAAAATAATACAGAAAATATTTTGATATATCTTCATCAAAGCAACGGTTCTTCTATGTATGGAATGATCAACTGCAATAGTTTATGTGGAACTCTTTCCCTATGTTGGAGCCAAAAAAAAATATATCTGTACAATGTAATTTGCTACGTGCCCAGGATTAAAGTTAGTATACGATGTTTGCTCCCTGATGAGTTTTTTCCTTCCATTTTCGCACAGCTTCTGCATAATGTTATCAGTTGCTTCAAAACTTTCTTTCACCCTTTCCAGCTATTTTAGATGGAAACAAGGCAGCAGGATTACTATCTATCACAAGACAATAATGCAGGTTTAAGAAGCACTCAGGCATACGGTCTTTATAGATTTCTACTGAATTTCAAATTATGGTATTCATTACTTCGTAGCCTTCAATATATAACATTTATCAAAATTCTTTAACTCAGAAAAATTCAAAGCTTTCTGGCTTGGCCTGAATCAGTAACAATGCCCAGAGCTGTAAGTGAATGATACAATGAATTATTATAGGGTAGCAAGCTCCAAATCCAGTATTGGATTACTCAGTTTTATGCAGACAGCTACCTGCTAAAATAAGGCAGGCAGTTTTTCCTCTTAAAAAAAAAAAAAAAAAAAAAAAAAAAACAGGGAAAAAAAAAAAAACCAACAACAACAAAAGAAAACAAAAACCAGAGAAATGAGACCAAATGTGACAGATGTCAGCCAAGTGCCTGTGAGTACTGCCGGAAAGATGGTCCACCAGTAAGGTGCCATGCATGAACTGAACAGCAATCCATACCCTCTTCCCACTTCAAAAGTTATACCCTAATTCAGAACCGACTTTTTCAAGGTTGTAATTGTATTTTATTTTCTTGATCCTGTCAACTTGAATGTTGTGGTCATAGACAACTGGTATTCTTTGTTGCACCATGTAGATTTGTACTTGTTTGTACAGATTTTCATTTAACAGGGTCAGCAAGGCTCAGAGATAAACACATGGAGCATACGTAGCTGCCTGTGGCTATATTAGAAGCTATATGTGCTGGGATCTGAAAATCATGCTGTTCTTGCAGGTAGAAGCTATTTAATTTTAATTACTTTTACAACTACGGACTACGTTTACATAAAAGACATCTGACTTGCAAGTTGATGTATTTGGGCTAAATGCTAAAGGGGCTAGAAAGCATTAGGAACCAGTGAAATATCAAGAAAATGGCATCTATTGTAGAAAAGCATTACAGGCAAGAAGCCAGTGTGAAAACACCAGGACAAAACGCTGGAAGCATCAGCACAACCGCCTGCAGAGCTTGCCAAAAAGCAAATGAAACTGCTGAGGGAAAGTTTTCTGCAGTAAATCTTGGTCTTGTAACACTCAGCCACATTCCATGTGTGGCCTGGTTTGTTGACCCTTGCTATTGGCAAAGAAAAAAAAAAAAAAAAAGGTAAAGAGCTCAATAAGAGGATATATTGATCCTATATTGATCTCTACCTTAAATCCCCCTCATTTGTTGACTGCCAAAAAGAGTGAAGGTATACAAGAAGGATCTTCTTTGTGTACCCTGTTCTTAATTTTTGTACCCTGCACTGCTATTACTGGCTGCTGCTAAAAAATATGGATCATTTTGATCAAGTATTCTGTATTCTTTTATGAATATATTTTTATTTTTCAATGAACTTAGACTCTCTAGATTTTTTTCCTTTGTTTGCTTCTTCAACTAGATCCTTCTTGGTTTGTTTAATTCTCTTAAAGTATATACTTGGCTTTAATTATTTTTGTAATCTTTCATTTAATGAAACGTATTTCACCATGTCACTTTTTAATGAATACCTCTCTCTTCTCTGATATTTCTCAATTCATTTTTCTTCTGTTGCTTATAGAGATGTGACTACAGAAATAAGACTGTAAACACACATTTTATAGATCACATAATTTACAGAAAAAAATGGAATAATTTTGTAATATTGTATTTGTCATTCATTACCAGATACTTACCTCTCCTCGTTCTCCACTCAATCCTTCTACTCCCTTTAGGAATTAATATGAAAAAAAAAATTAAAAAAGCAAGGTGAGCCAAATTACTTGGAATTTAAAAAAAATAATTTGTCTTTTGTTTTCAATAATTAATTACAAATGCCAATTTTTGAAAATTCTGTGACTGCTATTTGTATAATAAATCAAACCGCATATAGGGATGAAAAATGTGCATCATAGTGAATTAACACTTTGGTAATACCTTTAATATCATATACCAAAAGGATAAATTTGGAATGTAACATACATAATCTAAAAAAACAGACATAATAAAGACATATAGACAATACCTTATTCACTCCAAAAAAGAAATAAAATTTCGTGTTCTAGCAAAAGGAAACTCCTGATTCTACCTGTTTAATCGTGTTTTACTAGACAGAAATCAAGTTCAGAGCCTTTGAAATACAAACTCAAGTCACTCTGTAAGCCAGATTTTGTGTGCTGGCCAAAGATTTTGGAGTCATTTCTACCAAATGGCTCAATGGTGTTATTGATCATTAAGTTCCATGGCAAGATGGCAGCTCAGCGCAGGCTTTTTCACTTTTCTGATATTGTATCTTTGAGAAGTCCTGGAGGGTTGAGAAACCTCGGAGGGACCTAGTGTTATCTATCAGAAGTATCTGAATGACTGATTTTTTGGTTGCTGACCAAACTAGGTAAGTAGGGTAAACAATTTTATTCTGTATAATTTTTTCACCTTACAGCAATTCAGTTGCATCATTCTGTCTGGAAAAAAAATATAATAAAAATTTCTTTCACTATCACTTTATGAGTAAAATAATAAATATATGAAAAATTTTTGTCCCCCCTGCCCCCACCCCCCCAAAAAGAACAACAAAAAAAGGCAAGCAACAGCAAATCAGTTGAATCATTCTGTCTGGAAAAATAATAATAATAAAAATTTCTTTCACTATCACTTTATGAGTAAAATAATAAATATATGAAAAATTTGTCCATTATTTGCAAAAGGAAAAAACGGAAAGTTTGATTTGTAAGATGGTAGAGTAGGACATTACATTTGGTTAAAACCAGTGGATGGCCTATTTTTTAAAGCGATTTCTTTTCAACAGTTATCTGCTCGGCCTTACAACCAGACTCCTGTCAACCTCCACACCCCTGGAAGTGATAAAACTAGGCTAACATACAATCTAGCTCTCCTGCCCATGCTCCCCTGGCATCAGCTCCTTCTGGCTAGACAGGCAGCTGTATCCATGTCGTAATTCTGAAAAAAGCAACAGTGACTTCCTTCCAAGTCTAGTTTTAGATACGTACCTCTTACAAATACTTCTCTGTTTAGACACAACACAGATTATGCAGTTAACAAGTATTTATAAATACTAACAGTTATTTTCTGTGGTATAACAAGGTAGCCAACTATGACACAATCGGAATACATCGGCCCAGAGTTAAAGAGAAACAACTGGATCTCACTGATTTGCAGCTGAAACAGGAAACATCTGTAATTTATGAGCACAGAAGATGTCAATAATGACTCCCAGTATAGTCTAGGAGGTAAGAAACTACATGAAAGCGTAGCATGGTACATGAAAAATCTTAACATCTCAAGCATCACCCTTAAAAGCTTTACACAAAAGTAAAGTTGTGCTGTTATCTGCATTTTTCATTATTTAGAATTGTTTCATGAAAATCTTCCACAATTTTTTATGGATAAGGATTTAATAAGATAATTCAGAACAATGTAGCTCTGGCCTGTTTCTCAAGATATAATACCTTAGAACCACAGAAACATACAGGTTGGAAGGCACCTCCATGGGTTTAACTTCCTTTTCAGAACAGATCCAATCACAGCAGGCTGCTCAATGTCCTCTCCAGACAGCTTTTGCTACAACCTCTGTGAGCAGCCTGCTCCAGTGTTTGACCACCCTCAAAGCCAAATGCTTTTCCCATACATCATGTTGGGATTTCCTGCGTTCCAACTCGTGTCCTTCTCCTCTCTTAGCCCAGAAAAGCGTGGCTCCATCTTCTCTGTGTGCCTTGCATTTGTTATTTTTAAAATGCTAAGTCTGCTTAAGAGGTAATTTATATCACTATATAATCATGTTATACATCAATATATTTCACCTGATGCAAAGAACTATCCATGTTGATAGAAGTAATCTTAAGAAAAAAATATGAACCATGGCTCTCTTGAGCTAGGATGACTATTTTAACAGTACCTGCAAGCCTGGATTTCCTTGTCTTCCTTTTTCGCCTTTCAGTCCCTTCAGAAAAGAAGCACATTTTCTCAAAACATACATTTATCTGGGAGATGCAATCAAACCATCAGGAATAACACAAAGAGGTAAACCCTAAAATCTCATCCTCAGCCAGGCCACATCAATCTGAAAAGAGTTCAGAACAGAAACGGTGCAGAAAGATGCGATTTCTGCTCTGAACGCAGAGGAGCCAAGTCAGGACCTGAGCAGTGACACGATACTCTTGTTTTTCTTGTAGGTACTTCCATGACTTTTAGATAACAAGGAGGAAAATCACACTTTTTATAATATAGCAGGTAGGCAAAGGCCAGGTGGCGTTACCATGTCTATGAGTGTTTAGGTGATCTCACAGTGCCTGGGGCAGGCAGGGGCAGAACCCATCCCAGGACAGTGCTGGGGCATGTCCAAGGGCCCTGGGGCAGCAGCACAACCCACACCCCTGAGCCCACACCATTGCTTGGACCACACAGCTCTGCCCCAAATGTCAACAGCCTGCTCAGCCCCAGAAACACAGCTGGAAATTCATATGGGGCATACTGGGCAGCTTTCC
This sequence comes from Calidris pugnax, assembly GCF_001431845.1. Lineage (NCBI taxonomy): Eukaryota > Metazoa > Chordata > Aves > Charadriiformes > Scolopacidae > Calidris > Calidris pugnax. The sequence goes on from NW_015090899.1 coordinate 291,869, forward strand.
CTGAAGAACAGCTAGGGCTCACTGCTGCTGTTCTTCAAGTAAGTCTTCTGTGGAGCTTAATCTTAAAAAAACCTCCAGAATTAACACCTAAGACTTGTACTAATAGTGTTGTTGCCAGATGATTTCATTAGAAACAAAGTTAATATACCTGGATACCACTTTCACCTGGGTTTCCTTTGTCCCCCTGTAAAATATTAGAAGAAAAGTCTGCTTTGTAACATGATTCATCTCAAAGACACGTAGCCTGTGTTTTAATTTAACACAGTAAATACAAGAGAAGCATCTAATAGCTTTTATTTATACTGAATGAAAACAGATCACATTATCCCCATATACGCAAACTGAGAAAAGTACAGAAAGTTATACTAAGAAGGGAATCTGTCATAGAAAGAACTACCAAAAAGAAAAGTGGATACTCAGATACCAAATTAAAATTCAAAAGTACAACATAATGAGGTGGAAAATCCAGCTGGATTTTATCCACTCAGTGTATGGGAGTGGAGAAGATGTAGGCAGGGAGGAGAGGGGGACAGTATTTCTAATGGGTTAAATTTCATCTGAATGCTAAGTATGCTTGCCTTCACCCACAGAGAAGAGAGTATAAATAATTTCTGTAACACTTAGCGTAAACCCATTGAATGCAGAAGTCATAAATGACACACCAAAGAAAAAATATTTTTTTTAAATTGGAAAAAAAACAATTATATTTAATCAAAACTGTGTAAGGACAAAGTTCCGCTTCACTCGCTCCTTTTGACTTTCACTGAAATGTTTACAGTAAGTAAACATTAGTTGGGTGATTGGTAATCAGATGGTGCAAATGGTACTTAAAAAGCAGGTATGTAGGTTTATCAAGTTGTCTGACCATCATTTAATTGACATTGGTGAGAAACAGGCACCTCTCGAAAACCAATCATGCTATTAATGGCCAAGGTATCGCCCAGAACATGCCTATCTCTCTTCAGTGACTGAAAAGGAAACTTGAAGTTGTGGAGATGGCTCCTGCCCTAACTCTGACCTCTTAAATCAGTGTGACTCTGTTTAAACAGACATGAATCAAAATGTTGGGCCGAGAACATAGCAAGTCATGAAACAAAGGACAGATCAACAGGGGGTGTGCAAAACTGCATTGAATAAAGAAAAGAATTAGGATGGAATTTTTTTGATCTGTTTTGCCAGTTTTCTTGTAAGAGCCAAATGTGTGTGTTTGGTTGTTTTTTGAAAAAGAGAATATTTACTTAAATGCTAAATAGTAACAAAAGAGGAGATCTGGGACACGGCAGATATTTTCCTGCTCAAAAATCCCAGAACATAAGAGGGTATTTATGCTTGCTGTATTTGGTTGCGTTGTGCTTGAATGTAAAGTATTTGGTTTGGTTTCAAGTTTTAAAATAAGCTATAGCTGAAAGGTTTCACTTCTACCATCAGGTGCCCAAACTGTACTTTTTTTTCTGAATAATCAAGAGTTTGTCACATTTATGGCTCATAACCCCAGTTAACCAGCAACATACATTCTGACTTGCATTTTCATATTAAATGAATCATGGTTTTTGCAAAAGATTCTTCAGCTTAAAATTTAGAGAGGTTCCATAAATTTTAACAGAATCTCCCTTCTTAAAATCAGTATTACTGTCTTGTATGTACCTTACATGACCCTTAGATGTTTAAATTGAACATATGGTGATAATTAAGCTAACTAAACTATTGTTGTGACACTGACTCTACTCAAGACACTCTTCCATTGGGATTCAGTACATTTTGAAAGACTTAAGCCAGGAAATCTTTGTCCTTATGTACTCTTTTAAGCGTTACACTGTTTTGAAACTGGTCAGAAAACTAATTTTTTTTTACATCTTGTCTTAGAAAATGGAACTCAGATTCCATTACCTCATTTAGCTGAAATAACCTCATCTAAATTTGTGCCATTCTGTAGCCTCCATTGACCAGGGAACTTGTTTCAGTTGTCTAAACATAGGCATTTAAGATGCTCTAGACAACCCAAGGCATGCCTGTATGTGTCTATTGACATCTGAAATACTTTAGCATACCTAAGACATCCATACATGGCTGGCAAATCTAGCACTGGACATACAGTAAACCTTCTGGAGTAGAAGCTGAAGTCTAGTGGAGTACTTCTGCATGGGATTTTCATAAAACTTTACATATAACACCACCTTTTTAACTTACTGCTGCTTTACCCTTCAGCTTTTCTTTCTGCAGTGAAGTACCTGATTCAACTCTACTTCTGTAATGCCTTTATATGAAGGGCTTCATCCTTCAAAAGCTAGTCCTCTGCCTTGCTGGTAATACCACACAGATGCATTATCATTTTTTACTAACTGCTTATTTCTATCTGACATGTTATCTGAGCTTCCATTGCTTTTATGGGGTTTCCTGTTTATTCTGAAATGTGTAATTTGAATACGCAATGGAGGAATCTTTGCCTTGGTTGAGACTCCAGTATTTCCCAGGAAACATTGCTAGATTTCCAATACAAGTATCAGAGACATTACCTAAACACACTTAATTTATTTTTATACAACTTTTTCTATATATTCAAATTTGAAGTTATTATTAAATCAGTTCAAATGTCATTTTAAAATTTAGTTAACTTACTGATTTAATTGTTCTAATTTAATTAATGTTAAGGTATCACTACATTTTTACATTTAAAATGTACATTTAAGTATTAAGTACAGGCTGATAGCAAATATAGCAAGATTTTTAGCCTTGACAACTTGTTGCTTGAATAAATATCTAGCTTGAATAGCTGCCAATAAAGCTTGTTACAGTAAATTGAGTAAACTAGTAAACTACAGTAAACTAAGGAAACAAGCCCATCTATTACATGACATCAGATCACTTGTACTGCTCCAAAGAAACAGTATAACCTTAAAATAAGGTTTGTACTTGTATATGTCAATTAAGAAATTCATTATAAAAAAATTCTGTCATGTTCTCATAAAAATACAATAAAATACTGAAAGTAATAGCAGAACAGCAGTACTCGTTATCTTCCAAAGCAGTGAAATATTTCATTTCCAGGATGCACATATTATTGTTTTAGAAGTGTCCCAAAAAAAGAAATCTTAATTAAAATCTAGACTAAAAATGTAATGCATACAAGTCAGAGCTTCAGTTACAATTAGAATTAATTGATTTACAGCAATGGAACTAATTTGACTAATTTCACCACTTTTGAACCATGACAGCTGACAGGTGTTCAGTCCTGAAATTCTACTCAAATCATGTTATTGAAGATAACAGTGAATATTTGTTTCCCCATCTGTTTCAAATAAATACGTAGTGTTTCTTTCGCATAAATTTTAAAGTATAAATACTTGGTCTTTCTCTTTTTTGGTTGAGTTACATAGAAGAAAGGTGTTGAAAAACATCATCTAGAAAACAGAACCCTGTTAAGTTCTTTGTAGTTACCCACAGGGCACAAAGAGTAATGATTTTCAATTACTTCTAATTTTCAGGTTCTTAAATTCCATTCTATAGACAAAGCATGGCTGATTTTTCCTCAAGAGACTCAGTTCACACTCCAGTGAGTCCTCTGATTTACAGTAAGATAAAAATAAATCAGTATTTTAAAACAACAAATATTCCAAGGGCTTTCCAGCTTCCAGTCAAACAGAAAGTTCTGCCTTCTTGGCTGAGATAAAACAGAGAGATTTCAACCACACAGGAGAGTTTCAGTAGAACGCAGCCATACTATAGAACGATCTCTAGGAAAAAATTTCTAGAAAAAAATTCTAGAAAATCATTTAATGTGATTTCAATTACAGCTTTAAATTATGCAAAAAGCTGTGTGCTTGAATTCCAAAACATATCAAAGAACAATATTTCCTATAATCTCTTCAACCTGGGACTCTTTAGAAGCATGTGACTGTCAGAAAATCCTACATATAGGATTTACATAAAAATAAGGATATCTATCCAGATAAGTCAAACATCAATACGAAATTTTGCAGTGTGTTCACAAAACATTTCTTCAGCAATGAAGAATTTCAGCACAAGCACACCTATAGCACTGTTTGATAGATAATAAGGCTGCACCAGGAGATGATGAGATCAGTGAAGCCATGACCTTTATGAGAAGTCAGTATGCAAGAGGAATAAAATAGGTTTGTCTGAAAAGAAGAACCACCTGTACAGTAGAAGTAGGACCCATCTAACCTAACTTTTGCCATCTAAAATTTCAACATTTAATTTAGCTAATTGTCTAGGCTTCAGCTATGGTCAAAGAAAGGAAGAAGTGTGAATTAATGACTCCCCAGGGAGCTCAGACTCTCTCAGCTAAATACGGAGAGAACCTAGACAGCTTGTTTGGATCAGGTAACTCTTAATTGAGCTGAATCTGTCCCAGCTGCCTAGGGTTAACTGTCCCACAAAAAACTTTGTGCAATAGACTTTATAGATGTAGCACTTGCTATAAGATTAAGTAAATATAGACTCATGGATCATACCATTATCTACTATAATTCATAATGGACATTTCATTAGTACCTATGTCATAGCATTTTATGCTAACAGTTTCGCCATTTTGGTCATTCTCTCCTCCCTAATGAAAACATATTGTTTTTCTAAAGAATGGGCCTTACAAAATATACCATCAGTTCTCTGATAATAATGATATATTTAGAAAAAGGATTTCCTTTAGTAATGATCACTTATAAGAAAAGCACTTCCAATAAAAGATGCGGTTAATGTAAAACTGGAAAAAACACTTACCTTTATACCCTGGGTACCAGGAATGCCTGGGTAGCCTGGTTCACCTGGAGCACCTGGCACTCCTAGTTCTCCCTGAGTAATACAATAGCTTTGTGTTAGTCCAGTGCAGTGTGGAAAAACATATATTGCATGTTTTCTCAAGGTCACATGATACACTTTATCTGTGATATTTTGTAATTTTATAACTGAGGATGGAGAATTCATGAATGGATGTTGAATACAGAGAAGCCACAAAAGGGACTCCTGGTTCTTAACCTCAGTTTTCCAGTATCTATCTCCTTTAAGTGCTTTTTAATAGAGTTGTTGTCGATTTTTCCAAATTACACAAATAGAACTATCTGAAGTAATGGCAATATTTGCAGGCTTGAACTTAATGAACAGCTGACTTGCACTGCTTAAAATCTAGTATTAAATTAGTAAGAATACACCATCAAATGGATTCTGATGCAATTTTAAATTAACTACTGTTTTATTTTGAAACAAACTGCCTTGTAACCAAGCATGGAGAATGCTGGAAGATCAGTAAATCATGGAAAGTAAATAAATCCCTTCCTTAGCTAGAATACTTCCAGAATCATATTTACCTTGGTTCCTGATGATCCCGGTTTTCCCTGCATTCCAGGTTGATTTTTTGGTTGCTGACCAAACTAGGTAAGTAGGGTAAACAATTTTATTCTGTATAATTTTTTCACCTTTGTCCCCCCTGCCCCCACCCCCCCAAAAAGAACAACAAAAAAAGGCAAGCAACAGCAAATCAGTTGAATCATTCTGTCTGGAAAAATAATAATAATAAAAATTTCTTTCACTATCACTTTATGAGTAAAATAATAAATATATGAAAAATTTGTCCATTATTTGCAAAAGGAAAAAACGGAAAGTTTGATTTGTAAGATGGTAGAGTAGGACATTACATTTGGTTAAAACCAGTGGATGGCCTATTTTTTAAAGCGATTTCTTTTCAACAGTTATCTGCTCGGCCTTACAACCAGACTCCTGTCAACCTCCACACCCCTGGAAGTGATAAAACTAGGCTAACATACAATCTAGCTCTCCTGCCCATGCTCCCCTGGCATCAGCTCCTTCTGGCTAGACAGGCAGCTGTATCCATGTCGTAATTCTGAAAAAAGCAACAGTGACTTCCTTCCAAGTCTAGTTTTAGATACCTACCTCTTACAAATACTTCTCTGTTTAGACACAACACAGATTATGCAGTTAACAAGTATTTATAAATACTAACAGTTATTTTCTGTGGTATAACAAGGTAGCCAACTATGACACAATCGGAATACATCGGCCCAGAGTTAAAGAGAAACAACTGGATCTCACTGATTTGCAGCTGAAACAGGAAACATCTGTAATTTATGAGCACAGAAGATGTCAATAATGACTCCCAGTATAGTCTAGGAGGTAAGAAACTACATGAAAGCGTAGCATGGTACATGAAAAATCTTAACATCTCAAGCATCACCCTTAAAAGCTTTACACAAAAGTAAAGTTGTGCTGTTATCTGCATTTTTCATTATTTAGAATTGTTTCATGAAAATCTTCCACAATTTTTTATGGATAAGGATTTAATAAGATAATTCAGAACAATGTAGCTCTGGCCTGTTTCTCAAGATATAATACCTTAGAACCACAGAAACATACAGGTTGGAAGGCACCTCCATGGGTTTAACTTCCTTTTCAGAACAGATCCAATCACAGCAGGCTGCTCAATGTCCTCTCCAGACAGCTTTTGCTACAACCTCTGTGAGCAGCCTGCTCCAGTGTTTGACCACCCTCAAAGCCAAATGCTTTTCCCATACATCATGTTGGGATTTCCTGCGTTCCAACTCGTGTCCTTCTCCTCTCTTAGCCCAGAAAAGCGTGGCTCCATCTTCTCTGTGTGCCTTGCATTTGTTATTTTTAAAATGCTAAGTCTGCTTAAGAGGTAATTTATATCACTATATAATCATGTTATACATCAATATATTTCACCTGATGCAAAGAACTATCCATGTTGATAGAAGTAATCTTAAGAAAAAAATATGAACCATGGCTCTCTTGAGCTAGGATGACTATTTTAACAGTACCTGTAAGCCTGGATTTCCTTGTCTTCCTTTTTCGCCTTTCAGTCCCTTCAGAAAAGAAGCACATTTTCTTAAAATATACATTCATCTGGAAGATGCAATCAAACCATCAAAAATAACACAAAGAGGTAAACCCTAAAATCTCATCCTCAGCCAGGCCACATCAATCTGAAAAGAGTTCAGAACAGAAACGGTGCAGAAAGATGCGATTTCTGCTCTGAACGCAGAGGAGCCAAGTCAGGACCTGAGCAGTGACACGATACTCTTGTTTTTCTTGTAGGTACTTCCATGACTTTTAGATTACTCTTCAAGAGTTCAGAACAGAAATGGTGCAGAAAGATGCGATTTCTGCTCTGAACGCAGAAGAGCCAAGCCAGAACCTGAGCAGTGACACGATAGTCTTGCTTTTCTTGTAGGTACTTCCATGACTTTTAGATAACAAGGAGGAAAATCACACTTTTTATAATATAGCAGGTAGGCAAAGGCCAGGTGGCGTTACCATGTCTATGAGTGTTTAGGTGATCTCACAGTGCCTGGGGCAGGCAGGGGCAGAACCCATCCCAGGACAGTGCTGGGGCATGTCCAAGGGCCCTGGGGCAGCAGCACAACCCACACCCCTGAGCCCACACCATTGCTTGGACCACACAGCTCTGCCCCAAATGTCAACAGCCTGCTCAGCCCCAGAAACGCAGCTGGAAATTCATACAGGACATACTGGGCAGCCTTCCTTGAAGAACAGCTAGGGCTCACTGCTGCTGTTCTTCAAGTAAGTCTTCTGTGGAGCTTAATCTTAAAAAAACCTCCAGAATTAACACCTAAGACTTGTACTAATAGTGTTGTTGCCAGATGATTTCATTAGAAACAAAGTTAATATACCTGGATACCACTTTCACCTGGGTTTCCTTTGTCCCCCTGTAAAATATTAGAAGAAAAGTCTGCTTTGTAACATGATTCATCTCAAAGACACGTAGCCTGTGTTTTAATTTAACACAGTAAATACAAGAGAAGCATCTAATAGCTTTTATTTATACTGAATGAAAACAGATCACATTATCCCCATATACGCAAACTGAGAAAAGTACAGAAAGTTATACTAAGAAGGGACTCTGTCATAGAAAGAACTATCAAAAAGAAAAGTGGATACTCATATACCAAATTAAAATTCAAAAGTACAACATAATGAGGCGGAAAATCCAGCTGGATTTTATCCACTCGGTGTATGGGAGTGGAGAAGATGTAGGCAGGGAGGAGAGGGGGACAGTATTTCTGATGGGTTAAATTTCATCTGAATGCTAAGTATGCTTGCCTTCACCCACAGAGAAGAGAGTATAAATAATTTCTGTAACACTTAGCGTAAACCCATTGAATGCAGAAGTCATAAATGACACACCAAAGAAAAAATATTTTTTTTAAATTGGAAAAAAAACAATTATATTTAATCAAAACTGTGTAAGGACAAAGTTCCGCTTCACTCGCTCCTTTTGACTTTCACTGAAATGTTTACAGTAAGTAAACATTAGTTGGGTGATTGGTAATCAGATGGTGCAAATGGTACTTAAAAAGCAGGTATGTAGGTTTATCAAGTTGTCTGACCATCATTTAATTGACATTGGTGAGAAACAGGCACCTCTCGAAAACCAATCATGCTATTAATGGCCAAGGTATCGCCCAGAACATGCCTATCTCTCTTCAGTGATTGAAAAGGAAACTTGAAGTTGTGGAGATGGCTCCTGCCCTAACTCTGACCTCTTAAATCAGTGTGACTCTGTTTAAACAGACATGAATCAAAATGTTGGGCCGAGAACATAGCAAGTCATGAAACAAAGGACAGATCAACAGGGGGTGTGCAAAACTGCATTGAATAAAGAAAAGAATTAGGATGGAATTTTTTTGATCTGTTTTGCCAGTTTTCTTGTAAGAGCCAAATGTGTGTGTTTGGTTGTTTTTTGAAAAAGAGAATATTTACTTAAATGCTAAATAGTAACAAAAGAGGAGATTTGGGACACGGCAAATATTTTCCTGCTCAAAAATCCCAGAACATAAGAGGGTATTTATGCTTGCTGTATTTCGTTGCGTTGTGCTTGAATGTAAAGTATTTGGTTTGGTTTCAAGTTTTAAAATAAGCTATAGCTGAAAGGTTTCACTTCTACCATCAGGTGCCCAAACTGTACTTTTTTTTCTGAATAATCAAGAGTTTGTCACATTTATGGCTCATAACCCCAGTTAACCAGCAACATACATTCTGACTTGCATTTTCATATTAAATGAATCATGGTTTTTGCAAAAGATTCTTCAGCTTAAAATTTAGAGAGGTTCCATAAATTTTAACAGAATCTCCCTTCTTAAAATCAGTATTACTGTCTTGTATGTACCTTACATGACCCTTAGATGTTTATATTGAACATATGGTGATAATTAAGCTAACTAAACTATTGTTGTGACACTGACTCTACTCAAGACACTCTTCCATTGGGATTCAGTACATTTTGAAAGACTTAAGCCAGGAAATCTTTGTCCTTATGTACTCTTTTAAGCGTTACACTGTTTTGAAACTGGTCAGAAAACTAATTTTTTTTTACATCTTGTCTTAGAAAATGGAACTCAGATTCCATTACCTCATTTAGCTGAAATAACCTCATCTAAATTTGTGCCATTCTGTAGCCTCCATTGACCAGGGAACTTGTTTCAGTTGTCTAAACATAGGCATTTAAGATGCTCTAGACAACCCAAGGCATGCCTGTATGTGTCTATTGACATCTGAAATACTTTAGCATACCTAAGACATCCATACATGGCTGGCAAATCTAGCACTGGACATACAGTAAACCTTCTGGAGTAGAAGCTGAAGTCTAGTGGAGTACTTCTGCATGGGATTTTCATAAAACTTTACATATAACACCACCTTTTTAACTTACTGCTGCTTTACCCTTCAGCTTTTCTTTCTGCAGTGAAGTACCTGATTCAACTCTACTTCTGTAATGCCTTTATATGAAGGGCTTCATCCTTCAAAAGCTAGTCCTCTGCCTTGCTGGTAATACCACACAGATGCATTATCATTTTTTACTAACTGCTTATTTCTATCTGACATGTTATCTGAGCTTCCATTGCTTTTATGGGGTTTCCTGTTTATTCTGAAATGTGTAATTTGAATACGCAATGGAGGAATCTTTGCCTTGGTTGAGACTCCAGTATTTCCCAGGAAACATTGCTAGATTTCCAATACAAGTATCAGAGACATTACCTAAACACACTTAATTTATTTTTATACAACTTTTTCTATATATTCAAATTTGAAGTTATTATTAAATCAGTTCAAATGTCATTTTAAAATTTAGTTAACTTACTGATTTAATTGTTCTAATTTAATTAATGTTAAGGTATCACTACATTTTTACATTTAAAATGTACATTTAAGTATTAAGTACAGGCTGATAGCAAATATAGCAAGATTTTTAGCCTTGACAACTTGTTGCTTGAATAAATATCTAGCTTGAATAGCTGCCAATAAAGCTTGTTACAGTAAATTGAGTAAACTAGTAAACTACAGTAAACTAAGGAAACAAGCCCATCTATTACATGACATCAGATCACTTGTACTGCTCCAAAGAAACAGTATAACCTTAAAATAAGGTTTGTACTTGTATATGTCAATTAAGAAATTCATTATAAAAAAATTCTGTCATGTTCTCATAAAAATACAATAAAATACTGAAAGTAATAGCAGAACAGCAGTACTCGTTATCTTCCAAAGCAGTGAAATATTTCATTTCCAGGATGCACATATTATTGTTTTAGAAGTGTCCCAAAAAAAGAAATCTTAATTAAAATCTAGACTAAAAATGTAATGCATACAAGTCAGAGCTTCAGTTACAATTAGAATTAATTGATTTACAGCAATGGAACTAATTTGACTAATTTCACCACTTTTGAACCATGACAGCTGACAGGTGTTCAGTCCTGAAATTCTACTCAAATCATGTTATTGAAGATAACAGTGAATATTTGTTTCCCCATCTGTTTCAAATAAATACGTAGTGTTTCTTTCGCATAAATTTTAAAGTATAAATACTTGGTCTTTCTCTTTTTTGGTTGAGTTACATAGAAGAAAGGTGTTGAAAAACATCATCTAGAAAACAGAACCCTGTTAAGTTCTTTGTAGTTACCCACAGGGCACAAAGAGTAATGATTTTCAATTACTTCTAATTTTCAGGTTCTTAAATTCCATTCTATAGACAAAGCATGGCTGATTTTTCCTCAAGAGACTCAGTTCACACTCCAGTGAGTCCTCTGATTTACAGTAAGATAAAAATAAATCAGTATTTTAAAACAACAAATATTCCAAGGGCTTTCCAGCTTCCAGTCAAACAGAAAGTTCTGCCTTCTTGGCTGAGATAAAACAGAGAGATTTCAACCACACAGGAGAGTTTCAGTAGAACGCAGCCATACTATAGAACGATCTCTAGGAAAAAATTTCTAGAAAAAAATTCTAGAAAATCATTTAATGTGATTTCAATTACAGCTTTAAATTATGCAAAAAGCTGTGTGCTTGAATTCCAAAACATATCAAAGAACAATATTTCCTATAATCTCTTCAACCTGGGACTCTTTAGAAGCATGTGACTGTCAGAAAATCCTACATATAGGATTTACATAAAAATAAGGATATCTATCCAGATAAGTCAAACATCAATACGAAATTTTGCAGTGTGTTCACAAAACATTTCTTCAGCAATGAAGAATTTCAGCACAAGCACACCTATAGCACTGTTTGATAGATAATAAGGCTGCACCAGGAGATGATGAGATCAGTGAAGCCATGACCTTTATGAGAAGTCAGTATGCAAGAGGAATAAAATAGGTTTGTCTGAAAAGAAGAACCACCTGTACAGTAGAAGTAGGACCCATCTAACCTAACTTTTGCCATCTAAAATTTCAACATTTAATTTAGCTAATTGTCTAGGCTTCAGCTATGGTCAAAGAAAGGAAGAAGTGTGAATTAATGACTCCCCAGGGAGCTCAGACTCTCTCAGCTAAATACGGAGAGAACCTAGACAGCTTGTTTGGATCAGGTAACTCTTAATTGAGCTGAATCTGTCCCAGCTGCCTAGGGTTAACTGTCCCACAAAAAACTTTGTGCAATAGACTTTATAGATGTAGCACTTGCTATAAGATTAAGTAAATATAGACTCATGGATCATACCATTATCTACTATAATTCATAATGGACATTTCATTAGTACCTATGTCATAGCATTTTATGCTAACAGTTTCGCCATTTTGGTCATTCTCTCCTCCCTAATGAAAACATATTGTTTTTCTAAAGAATGGGCCTTACAAAATATACCATCAGTTCTCTGATAATAATGATATATTTAGAAAAAGGATTTCCTTTAGTAATGATCACTTATAAGAAAAGCACTTCCAATAAAAGATGCGGTTAATGTAAAACTGGAAAAAACACTTACCTTTATACCCTGGGTACCAGGAATGCCTGGGTAGCCTGGTTCACCTGGAGCACCTGGCACTCCTAGTTCTCCCTGAGTAATACAATAGCTTTGTGTTAGTCCAGTGCAGTGTGGAAAAACATATATTGCATGTTTTCTCAAGGTCACATGATACACTTTATCTGTGATATTTTGTAATTTTATAACTGAGGATGGAGAATTCATGAATGGATGTTGAATACAGAGAAGCCACAAAAGGGACTCCTGGTTCTTAACCTCAGTTTTCCAGTATCTATCTCCTTTAAGTGCTTTTTAATAGAGTTGTTGTCGATTTTTCCAAATTACACAAATAGAACTATCTGAAGTAATGGCAATATTTGCAGGCTTGAACTTAATGAACAGCTGACTTGCACTGCTTAAAATCTAGTATTAAATTAGTAAGAATACACCATCAAATGGATTCTGATGCAATTTTAAATTAACTACTGTTTTATTTTGAAACAAACTGCCTTGTAACCAAGCATGGAGAATGCTGGAAGATCAGTAAATCATGGAAAGTAAATAAATCCCTTCCTTAGCTAGAATACTTCCAGAATCATATTTACCTTGGTTCCTGATGATCCCGGTTTTCCCTGCATTCCAGGTTCGCCTTTATCACCCTACACAACAACACAAGAGTGTGGCTGGTACATCAGTACGTTTTGTCACATGTGGAATGACTAGCAAACATACACAGACACCGCTGGGAAATTGGTTCTGAAAAATAGGCACAGGCAGTGACTGAAAGGCTGAAGTTCTGCTCCCTCACAGGAAACCTCAAGTTTCAACGTTTTCTCAGGAAAGATGAGATACTGATGACAAAATGGGATCTGCCAGCCCCTGCTCACCTGTCCCTTCCCCCCCTGCCTAATTTCCCTTGCCCGGTCATACCATGTTTGTGTGTACTGACTTCACATTTCCACCACCTTATTTTATAAAACTCTGAGAATCCTCAGACCTGTCTGAGCCAAAACATTTACTTACGTTTTTACTTATGTTTTGGGTTTTACTGTAGCCTATGAATTAGGTGTATATTCAGCATAAGGATTTTCATTAAAATCTAAGAATTACTGATTACTCCATGATGCTCTTTTGTAAGAATGACCATATTAAGAATGATTCTGTAAGAATCAGTTTATATTCTGAATGAGATAAATATACAAAACAAAAGCATTTTTCACCAATTAAAACTAATTTTTAGTCATTTCATAGGTGTTCAATCTTCTTGACCAATGAAAACATTAACCACTTTAAAAAATGCTACCTTCAGTATACAATTTTAAATAAATACATATGTACTTTTGGATATAAAATAATATATGGGTGGAAATGGACCTAAATATAAACATGAAGTTTGGAAAATGGATTCTATGCTCCTAAATATTCTCTAGGACATACAATTCAGTGCTTACTGGCCAAAATTAATCTTGGATTAAATTAAAAGGTTACGCTAACAGGTCTGAATTATAGTATCTGTTTTAGTTTCTGGGAGCATGGGTCAAATTAATTCTTGCTGTAGCTGCAGTGCAATCAATAAAGTTACATCTGAAATAAATTTGGCTCCTCGGGTGGAAAAAGCAGCACGTAACGTTATTTAACACAACTAAAATATAAATAAATGTAACATGGGCAGAGAGTTCTGATATGTACTGAGAATTATCTGGCTCCCAGCATTGCAGAACATTTTCCAGGACTGTGAAGCTGAAACAAAGTCTCATGACCACGTCTGCAACTGTTCCAAACCTCATGGGATGACAGCCACCATTTACTGAGCTATATTAAACTCTCTTGAGACTGAACTATCATGTAAGGTAATATTGCAAAAATCATACAGCTAACTCGCTAATATTCAACATATCAAAAGATTAGTTGCAAAAACCTGGTATTTTCTCATCTATAAAGCAGTAATTTATCAGTCACAAGCAAATCAACACGAACACTTACCTTAGGCCCGGGAGCTCCAGGTAGACCAAATGAGCCTTCTGGTCCCATCAAACCCTATTTATTTGTGAAAAAGGCAGAGACATTTCTGTACTAAGCCAATGGATTCAGTGTGTATTAGTATTATTATATAGTAGTATATCAGTGTATTAGTGTATTAGTATTATTAGTATTATATTTCTATAGTGAAATAAACAGGATGGAAATATAATATATTTCATCATATTACCATGAGGTTGTAGCTCTGATTACAGCAGAGTAGATTATTTAGCCCTTCTATGGCCTAAGGAAGGGCTACTGCTCAATGGAAAAAAAACATGCAGGAAAAAAGCACAGCACTGTCATGGAACACTCCTGAGAGAGAAAATTCTGCAACTCAAAACCCCGCCTGTGTGATCTAATCTTTAACATATTTTTAACATGTCCTTAGCTATAATTGAACGTGACACGAGAGTTTCTTGGTTTCCATTTAGTGTTCCCAAAACCAACAAGAGTATATGTGACATTTTGTAAATCTCCTTCTTTCTGATTGTGTCCCTCAACAGTTGCCGTGCCGTGACTCCTTTTGCAAACTTCATGGAGATTTATCGGGAGCAGCTAACTTTGGGGCCAGACCTTTGCATCTTCTGCAGAATCTTCAGGACTCAACTGTTCATTCAAGAACTCAGCAGCTTCTGCTGTTTCAGACTATGACACCTTAACACATGTACAAAGCCAGAGAAATGCCAAAACAGACCCTTAGACTCCTCTCATGGAAACATGTTGATAAAGTCATGTTTAGCTGTCTGTGTTCCATACATAAAATAACAGCTAAAGGGTGTTAAATCATCAAATGCCTGTCTTAATTTCTGTTTAAAGCTACTCTCAAGTATACATTAGAAAAGAAATCTTTTTTGAAGATCATTATTTCCCAGCAGGAATTACCATTTACAGTATTTCCACATCTGGTGTTAGTATATGTCTTTCTCATCACTTAATCTCACTTTCCTTTGACTCTAGAACTGCATGCATCAATAAAAACAATACATTGTTATTGTTTTATTTGGACTTGCATATATACTCTGAAATATGATCTGCTATAAGACAGTACCTTAAGACATAGCATAAAATAAAAGCATAATAACACAGAAAGTCAAACAATTAAATAAGGCCTGAAAATCAAACTTGTCAGAGATTTTAATCAATTATGCTAATTTTTAGTATTTTCAAAAACTGTTGTTATTATTGTTAGTTAATCTTTGCCTTCAAATAGATGAAAAAAATACCACCTTCCATTTAGTATTAAATGTTAGGAATGTTAGGAGTGACATTATCTCAGACCTCCTTCAAAAGTTACATGTGATCAAAAATAAATATATGTCTACAGTTATTTGTTACACAGATTGCAACTCATTATTTTGCCAAAAATATCTTTCTTCACTAAAAGGAAGGCTTTGTTTTTGCAAAAATTAAGAAATTGCAAAGAATCAGAGTATTTGGAATAAGAAGTCATTCTTTGTAGCCAGTGTTTTCAGCATTTAATAATTTTTTTAGTATTTCACCTGTGCTTTACTGTTAACTGAGGCAGCACAGATTAACTCAGGTTTCTTTCCTGCTGTGTTGTAAGAAAGTACTGGTCACCAAAACTTTCCATCAGTAAACATAGCAACTTGCTCTGTAGGCCATAGACACAGGTCTGGGAATACAAATAAATGGTATCAATCACAAGACTAAAACTTGAGTAACTTTGCTGCCAGTTCTCCTCCGTCTCAGACTTTTCCCGTTCCATCAACTGCACATGAAAATTATTCTATTAAGCTTCAATTTCTTTAAAATAACTAATAGTATCAGACATCAAATAATTTCCAACACTTTCCTGAAATTTGACAATTAGATCTGCTTGTTCTTACTTATATAGAAAATCAGTCATCTTATCAAAGATGATGCAGTTAAACTAGTATAATCTATTATTTGGTAAATAAAGGTTTACTATACCCTGGTGCCATTTCTTTCATAATTTTGGAATAGACATTAACAATTCCTCTCCAGATGGAGTAAAGATTCTGAGGTCTGCTTCCACTCAAAGCAAGAGACAGTGTAGTCCCATTAAATATTTGCTTATGGCGAATGTTCAGCACCAGCTTTGTTACAGCAAGTGTAAGAAAATATTAATTTGGTTTCGGAACCCAACTTCGATTATATTAACTGTCTTAACTCGCTTATACATCAGGCCTGCTTGTCCACTTTTTCTCTTTTTATTTATGTAGCAAAATAAAGTTTTATTAATTTTCATTTCTGTGTAAGACTTAATACAGTTTAGCTGTTTCAAGTCAAATTTCATGTTATCTATTGACCTCCTCACTTCTGAAATACAGCTCTCTTCATTGTGTGGTCTTTTTGCGTTCCTTGAAAGCTACCAGCCTTTTACAAAAACCGTTATGAGATTATTATTTTTCTTCTCAAATTCCTGTTCTGTGCTCGTTACTAGCATTTTAATCAGTAGAGAACAGAAAGCGCAAGTTTGGGGAGGGATAGCGGGAAGGGATGAGAAATGTGACTGGGGGATTTCTGGCTCCTTTCAAACTGTCACCTCAAAGTAGCCCTGTGTTTCAAGTCGCATAACATGGTGGGAGCCTACCCTCTACCAACTCCACTTCTAGTTTATGACCACACCAGTCCTTGGATTACAGAAGTGGTAAATGTTCATCACAGATGTCCCTCATTTATCTCAGATCATACAAAGATATCATATCTCATGTATGATATCTCATATCATACAAATACTATGTGTGCAGAATAGCTTCTTTTTTATTAAATTGGGTATGTGTATATATCCCCATTGACATGCAAACATATACCAGTGAAAGCAAATCGGAAAATAAGTTTAGTATAACTAAAGGTCAGACATATAGCTGCAAGAAAGGGAGAAATAAAACCCAGTTGTCCTGGCTTTCTTTCTTGCATTTTTGTTACCAGGACATATTTAACATATACCATTTAAAAAATTACAGGAAGACAACTACATGAAATCAGTAGGCTGCAAAAAGAAAACTTTCAGATGCAACACAGGAAAAGCTTGAGAACATAATCTGAAAACTATGGCATGTAAAATTAAAAAAGAAGAGACTGTCCTGAATAAAAAAAAGATCAATTCAAGGACATAAAATACAGTATTACACCCCCATTTTCCAGACCTGACACTACTTATATGGCAGATAAATTAATAAATTACTGACATTGGCAATGTAATAGGGATAGTTATTAGTGAAGAAGAGCTTGTTACTGAAGAACTTTCCCAAAGTATTAATAGACCATTCAGAAGCTTTCCATCTGTTTCTTCTGGAACAAACATATTCAGCATGACTAATACAAGGAAAATCCCACTATCTTTTCTGGCTGAAATTCCCTAATGCCATATAATGTACTCAAATATTCCATGCATCAATTTCCTACTTACTCTATCAGGTGACAAAAGATATATTAAATGAGCTGACAGGAAACATGAATAAATTATTTTCAAGTGTATTAAGAACCAGATGTTATTTATCTAAATGAAATTAGAAGAAAACATGGTAGGTGAGTTACGTGAATAAATACATACACTTTGGAATCCCACGAGTCTTTATTATAGCTGATGATACAGCCTTCTTTCCAACATTTTGTTCAACTTTGCTTGGAAAGAAATGGAGAAAAAAATTCCAGGAGTAGACAAGGAAAGTGATTAGAGGCACAGGTGAGAGGCCAAACACACATGTGTTAACAAGGAGTAGGGACATTTGAACTTCCAGTTCAGGCAATGTTTCATCCAAATTTGATCTAAGCAACTGCAATAACTGGTTGTCAAAGAAATTTACTCTTTCCAGAGACGATCCTTGCATGACTGAAAAAGTTCTTTAAGTTCATGAAAAGAAAATTAACCACCATTAATTTCTCACTTTATACAAAAGGGCTTCTGACAGCTGTAATGTAGTGGTCATGCCTCAGTAGAGTCAGGAAAGGAAAAGCTGCTGGGTGGATGCACCTGTACATCGTGCATGAAATTCTGAATGTATTGAGTGACAGAGCAGCCCAGAATTTGTAAAACCCAAAACTGGTTTCAATCTTTCTCTCCAACCAGGACTGCACTGGTTCTGATAGGTGAGACATTTTATTAAGGAATTGCGAGCACGGAAAAAAGAAGTGAGCTCTTCAATACATTTACAGACATTCATATGCTTATATATAATCTTAGTTATCTGGAAACCAGAGTCAAGTGTTTTAAAACCTAACATTATTCAGAGAGCAAGTTCAAGTGCACTCTGCTTTGTCTGTGGTTGTCTACAGAGATATAGGAGAAAGCACAAACCACACCCTTAGCTCTTTGGAGGGTTTTTTTTGATGAAAAACAATGAAACAAAGTGAAAAATTAAGAAAAGAAATAGGAAAGAACATGAGATCTGTGGACTGTACAGCTTTAAAAAGTCTATTTACAGTTTAATAACCTCCTCAGCTTCTTCAAGGGATAATCCACATATCCATTTGGATTCCACATGACCAAGCAGTACTCAGCACAATGCCAGCATGCTAAAGATTTAAGAGTCCTTTGTCAAATCAGTGATCTCAGCATCACTCTGACAAATGCATAATCAAAACCAAACAACCACCCCAGATGGTTGAGGTGAGGTTTACTTGTGATGGGATAGATATACACTACTGGACAGACACAGAGCACGCCTTGACATACAGGACTGTGTGTGACCATTCCTCCCTTTGGAGGTCCGAACAACCTGACTGATGACAAATAAAATCTAGCACCTCACTTAAATGCAACTCAGATGCAAGATCAAATAGAAACTCAGGAGGGGTCTGCAAATATATTCTCTCTGAAAAGTAAAAAGTCAGGCTACTACTCAGACTTAAGCATCTGAAGTTCACCCACCTTCTGACTGGAGAGAAAAGGCAATCTTCACAGAAAAATAGGGAATAAATGGCCAGCGCCCACAACTGACGTAACATTCTATTAAATTAAAGACCTTCTCATCAAATAATCAAGCAAATAATCCCATATAAAATTATGAAATCCCAATAAATTTAAGGCAGAAAAAAACCCAGACATGCGTTCAGACAGAGGGCAGTGGGTGTTACAGATACTGAAAGGACTTCAACTGAGCTGATGTGCATAATCAAAACTTCAACGCTAAGATATAATAAGAATTAGCGAGTATAGAGAGGACTCAGATTTAGACAATCCTTAGGCCAAGTACATGCTCTGTTTAGCCAGGCAGGCATATATTGCTCTTATTAGCACGAGTTGGAGAAGAGGCTCTTTCTAGAAATAAAGAACCATCCAGCATCCATATATATTGTAACTGGAGCACACAGTCTTCTGTAAATCCTTTATTGCCAAGTCTGCTGGGTATGAGAAGAGCGTGGGACTCCTTATCACCTAGCTCAGAAAACCCACAAACCAAAACTGCCTTAGCATCTGGCCAGATGTAGGCAAAAATCTGGTTAAATGCATCTGAATTCATCTTTTAGTGATCCTTAGACAGCAATGGAAAAGTAATAAAGCATGATCTCTCTCCATGACTTCAACTCCCAGAAGTGTAGAACTCTAAAGGAAAGCAGACTGTATTTCCAGTTGAAAGCAAAAGAGACAAAATTTTGGAAAACTCCATTCATTAAAATGACATCAAGAACAAATTTCCCACTCTGGATTCAATACTCTAAAGGGAATAAGAATGTGTGACACGATGTTCAAGACTCATATGTGACTTAGATATCTGACAAAACAATTGCAGTATCTTCCCAGAAAAGAAGAAAAACCCTTTTATTACTTCACTTGGGGATGGAAACATGTTTTCAGTCACTATTTGCTTATAGCAAGCCATTAACCAGGGCTCCCCATAAACAAACTCCTCCTAAAGCTCTGAATTCCAGTACATGAATGTGTATTTTCTTTTTCTCTGGAGAAAAGATGACTCCTGGTTTTGGGTACCCTTTCTGTTTTAGGAGGGAAACCTGCACCAGTAGCAATCTGGGCAGAGAAGTGCCATATCCTGAGGAGCATTCCAGTGCTAGTATATAAAAGACCCTTACACTACTAGTTACCTTCATACTCCAATGGTTAACTTGGTTACGTGCAGCAACATGAAGTTATGCATGCCTGCATGGACCAAGATGGTCACACACCTGTGTTGCTGACTTCCACCCAGATAAGGATTCTCTTTAGAATGGGGAATGAATGATGCAGTGGGATGTAAGCCCCAAATAGTTTTGTATCAGGTCTGCCCTTATGTACTCTGCAGTGGGATGTAAGCCCCAAACAGTTTTGTATCAGGTCTGCCCTTATGTACTCTAGAAGACGGTAAGCTTAACTAGGATTTTAGAGACACTCAACAAAAAAGACAGAGGATCAAAAGGTCCACCCTGAGATCCTTGGCATCCTCTTTCTTGGAGGTTCCTGTCACCCACCAAAATGAGGAACAAGCTACCACAACAACTCGTGTAAACATCACTGGAGTCACTGAGAGCAGAAAAGAAAGGTCCCTGAAAAGACTATTCCTGTCCTGCAATGAGAGGTAGATACCAACAGTAAGATGGCCTTAGCAGTGTGACAGCAGACTAACCACTGAGGAATGAACATCAAGCCCTTTCTAGAGAGCCACTGCATCTCCTGTATTTGGCCTTGCAGATATAAGTATGTATTGCTTTAAGTTCAGAATGAGCCATCTTCCTTTATTCTACTTCTAACACTACAAAGTGGCATCTGAAACCTGTTTGTCTTTTGGAATGAATGAAATCTAGCCTGATGGCCAGATGTCAAGAGGAAGTTCACTAATGACGAAGCATTTTCATAGATAAAGACCTTGAAAAGACATGGGGTAGATAAATTGAGAGACAGAAAAGTTATCAAACTGAACAACACAACCTGGTAACAATTGCCAAAATCCAAGAACCTGGAGCAATGTTCTCTCACCTGTTGCCAAAATATCAAGAGGCTTAACGTAGCAACAAGAGCAGCAGAGAGAACAGTTCACAGCTTTCACCCACAATTTCCACACTTCAAATATGCTGCCAGGCTAAAAACTTACATTTGCCATAGCCTTGTCTTTTGCTGCTGATAGAAGGGATATTGTGACTTCTAACCACAGCTTCTCTATTTAGGTATAAAATGGTAAATGCCATTTGTACCTACAGTGCAGGCATCACTATCTAAGCTTCTCGGTCTCTTCTTCCATTTCATGAATGCCATCTGCTTATTTCTAATGAGTTTTCTGAAGCTCTGTCCAGTGCATTTGCTTCTTGCTGCTATTCAAATCCCTCAGTGTTGTCCAGATAATTTCATTTACTACTTCCTTTTACCCTTCCATTTCAGACAGAATTAATTACCAAGGGAATTATTGCTCTGAAATTAATTTTTGTAAAAAGTTTTTAGATTTTTGTTCTCTTATTTATCAAGCAATGCTATCAAAGCATTTATAAGAGTCTGATACATCTTCTCAGCTTAGATACTAGAAAACTGATCACTATTGTATGAAAATCAGTATCACAGAGTTGGACTTGTTTATTGGACTTGGTGATTATTTATCTTCAAATGCATTGTCCAAGCTAAAGAAATAAAGCAGTATCTTACAGTTTTCATATTTACAGTAATCATATTTATCCCAGTAATAACACTACAGAAATGCTGAAATTTCCCAATTAAATATTTTCATAAATAACTGCTTTCTTGGCTTCCTAAGAAACTGAAGTTTCTTCTATTTCTATTCTTCCCATTGTTGTCACTCATTAAAACACTTGCATAGGCCATTCAGCTACACATCAAGATGTGTTAGCTTAAGGTCAAATATAGGGTAAAACAGAGGTTCTTTAAGTAAATAAAAAGTCACACCAAACATCTTATTTATGATGCTAAGTCACGTATCTCTCAGGAATGTCAAAAGCATTTTAGTTAGCAAAGAAGAGAAAATATCTCAAGGAGAAAACAAAAACTGCAAAAAGACATGTTCACAGTGAGGATGATTAATAATGGAACCATGTAAATACTGTTGAACTTTTCAATAGAGAAGATAATTATTTTTAAGGCCGAATATGTTCAACCAATGGTGAAATTCCTACTAATTAATGAAAGATCTCTGTTACTAGCAGCTGTGCCTTTCACCTTTAAAATGTCCATTTTTTAAAGTCTATACTTACTTGCACCAACTTGCAGAGGAATGTAAGTTACTACTGTGATTTCTAAAGGATTATTTAGCACACAGAAATTACCTTACTAGGACAGTAACAAAGGCATGGTAAGCTGGACTGTCCAAAAAGAATTATTTTCAGCTTCCTACATTACAGAATAAAAATCTCTCTTAAAGCATTTTGGTTATTCAGTGACCTCAGCTCTTCTCAGAGTCTCCGTCAAAGGAGCACTACCACAAAAGCATCCTGAAATTCATCTTCAGAAGTCCATTGCACACTATGACAACATTTAAGTCAGTCTGAAGTTTCAAAATAAATTTGAGTACTCTCAAGGTTAATTCAAAGTTAATTAATTCAGAAAGCAAATTTAATTTAAATGTGTTTCCTGGATTTGTTTATCAAATGTACAGTCAGGAAATCAATTTTAAAAGAAAAGCTGGCATATAATATTTTCAGGGGAATTCAGAGATTAGACTTAGTCTGATCATATTTGCCAACCTGAAAACTGCTACTTTATGCTTATTACAAGTAGAGAATGACAGCATCAGAATTATTTGTTCATAGTAACACCATTTCACAAACTTACAGTATCCCCTGGTGACCCTTTTGCTCCTGGTTGACCTGGTGGTCCAATTTCACCCTATATTTTTTACATAAAGAGAAGAATTATGTGATTAATGTATGTATAGTTAAAATATTTGTTAAATATTCTTCGATTATGAGATGTTTAAATTAGGATTATTTCTCAAAGTATTATGAAATTAACTTTGTTACTTTAAACTTATTCATTCCTTCTGGAATAGTTGAAATAAAACCTAATGAGAGGCTTTCAAATATGCCACAAAGAATTTGAAGCATGTCTCCATTCATTTGCAGCATGACTTGATGTCCTAAACCTCCACTATGAAAACTCTCCTCCGGGCACGGATTATACCCTTATTTTGGAATGGATATACATAGGCACAGGTTTTAACAGTGTTTTGAACTGTTAATAATACCTTTTGTCCTTTTGCTCCTTGATTTCCAGGGATTCCAGGAATTCCCTGATGGGGAAAAAAGAAAACCGTTTAAATATATAGAATAGTTTCTCCAGAAAATAATATTTAACCCCCCCTTCACGTCCTCATAAATTTAACATTTGCCATATGATCGGAGTTCAAAACACGGGCAGGAAATAGAAAATTAAAAAAACACATAAAGAGAAAAGAGCTTCAGCTGGAAACGTGCAAAATATTTCATCTGGGGATACAGTGCAACACTAATGTTCTGTCACTTCCCAGTGCTTTCATGCCAGGAGTCCGTGTCTGCCACGTGGCAGGCTCAGATACTCCCAGTTGCCCATCAAGGGCTGAAATGCTTTTCTGGAAACCCTGAGCGACACAGGGAAAGAAACCACGTTTCATTATCCATAAGGTTTCCCACATAAGATAGAGCAAATGCCCTGGTCAACAGGACCATGAGTATAACAAGTCCTATTTTCCCACCTAAAATACAGTGATTACACAAGAGAGAGCTATAATGGTAGTTGATGTATGCTAGCTTCTACCTCCAGAAATGCTTGAAGATCTCTGTCATCTCCACAGCTTCATTGCTCATTTCAGCTCTCCAGTATACCTCACAGTTTTCTTACTGTGATCATTTAATTGAACATAATTCAGTTTTAAAACAAAACTCCATATATATTTAAAACTGTAGTCTACATTCAGTTAATCTATTTTTTGTCTCAAGTAAAACTGTTGAAATTTATTGGACAGACACTGTTCTTACTTGTGTCATCATTAATCTGCAGGAAGAATTTGGCTTACAGACTTTGCGTTTTAATCTAATACTGAAATTAATAAACTGCAGTGAAAACAAGAGGTCTGTTCTAGACACCACTAAAACAAATGTATTCTGTGGGAAAAAAAATTAACACGAACGTCACAACCAGGAACAACCTGATAGTTTCCATATGGATTGCATCTGTGCAACGCTGGCTCGGAAAAGAGAGTTCCATTGTTTTGCAGTTTACACCCAGCTTCTAGTTAATAATGACCCCATCAAGCAGAAACAGTTCGTTGGTCAATGGCACATGAGTTAACAATGACATCCTGAGTATATTAAAGGTCATCAAAATTTAAACGTACCTATCATTAAAAGAAGAGATCAAAAAATATAATAAACAGAGCCAGAAAACAATGCCTCATTCTGAGACTTCTATTCACATTGTGTAACATAACTCCTCTTGCTAAACTTTTGTCCAAAACCATCTTAGATCTTCTGCACAAATAAAGAGATGGGAAATAGGCCATATTTATCACCTCATTTAGGAACTTCCAGACATGTCCATGAGTTCTCAGTATAATTATTTAAGTTAATTTCTGTAGCTGTAAAATGTAAAACTAAATTATAAATACCTATACCTGTAATACAAAACAGAATTTCCTATATGTTGAAAAAACCTCTCACTAGGCAGCAACCTTCTGGTACTGAAAAGATTTTGGTACCAAAGCTTTCCACGGTTACATTTCTATGCTATTTGCAGGGCTGAGGGAAAAAGGTTCCACGTATTTATCCAACACAGCAAACGATTTACCATTATAAGAGTATGCCTAAAAGAAAAAACACAACATCGCACTGTGCTTTGCTGAACTTTCTTGCCTAAAAGAAACTATATTTAACTTTATCTTTGTATAGGTAGCAAAGAAAGATAAAACACAAAGAACAGCAATTGTAAAACTAAGTCGTGTTTGCTTTTTTCTTTTTCCTTCCTTTTTTTCCCTTTCTTCTGACTGACTCTGTACTTCTGCAGTACACAGAACTTGGGCTCTTATTTCAGTGGGAGCCGGTCCAGACCCTTAAAATTCTCTTACGACTCATTGACATTCACTCAGCTAAGAATGAATTTATCACTTATGCTAATGTGCGTGATTCCCAGAGTACATGCAGTGGAGATTTTCAGTTATTCTCCTCATGTCAGGTAGCACAAAAAAAGAAGAATGAAGTGGCTAATTTGGTCATAAGGAATGAGTTTTTCCCCCATCAGAGTTATTCTTCTATATAGTTTCCATGGTTCAGTAATTACAAAGACTAATTTCTGTAGGATGAGCTCCAGAATACCTAAATAATTAAATTTGTTTTCCTTCTCATTATCTATTCTCAATCTTTTACTTCCTTTTACATGGATAATCTCTGGTTATGCCAATTAAAATTATTTACACACTCCCGGAAGACAAGGTTAAAAAGTAATTTAGATAACCGGAGTTTCCTCCCTAATTTCTAGG
The DNA here is from genome assembly GCF_001431845.1 of Calidris pugnax. Classification (NCBI taxonomy): domain Eukaryota; kingdom Metazoa; phylum Chordata; class Aves; order Charadriiformes; family Scolopacidae; genus Calidris; species Calidris pugnax. The sequence continues at coordinate 317,510 of NW_015090899.1, forward strand.
TCAAAAGCCAAATGAAGGTTTGGAAATGTGTCTGATTCCTAAATAGAGATTCCACATGCAGTACAAATCCTCAGAATCTGAGCATTTTTTTGTCCACAGTGAGTAATAAGACACTTTTAATAGGAAGTTATGTTTAATAGGGTGACATAACACTAACTAAACTATCAAAGAAACCTTACTCTGACTATCAAAAAATGTATTCTTACTTTAAAGCATGAGACAAAGCAACTAACTTTGCTCCATTTGTATGAAGAGTATATTGTAACTAAAATTATCACAAACGTGCTTAATCCAAACTTAATACGAAACAGATTCATCATGCAATTTTTCTGCCACTAAGGGAAACACAATGTTTGGAACTACTGCAAATGGGAAAACTGCCACCCACTGGGAGTAACAGAATCAATGCTATGGAATAATTCATGATTCATTGGCTACGGAAAAAAACTGCCTTTGGGGATGCCTTTGCAAAGCTATTAAGCAACAGTTTGTTCATATGAACTAAGAAAAAGGGGTTGTAATTCTAGATTTTGTCTTTCCAGAAAACTTATTAAATGGTTTGTATTTATCATATATGCAATTATAATACCAATAAAACATAGCATTATATTTCTAGCCAGAATAGCTAAAAATCAAAGCATCTACTGCACTTTAATGTTTTCTATCCTTACATGAGTTGGACCATCTCACACTTCTGAATCAGTTAATTTGTTCCCCTTCATTTTTTAAATCAAATTTCATGTAGGGTTTATTCAAGTAGGAGGGAACTTTTCAGTAGTTGCCAGTGAGAGGACAAGGGGCAATGGGCACAAGTTGGAACATAAAGGGTTCCACTTGAATATGAGGAAGAACTTTTTCACGGTGAGGGTGACAGAGCCCTGGCAGAGGCTGCCCAGGGAGGGTGTGGAGTCCCCTTCTCTGGAGATCTTCAAGACCCGCCTGGATGCAGTCCTGAGTAACATGCTCTGACAAGCTCTGGGTGGTCCTGCTTTGGCAGGGGAGTTGGACTAGATGATCTCTATGGTCCCTTCCAACTCTAAAAATTCAGTGAAATTCAGTTAAAGTGTTTCTTGATATTTAAAAACGAAGTTTATTCCAAACCTTACCACTGCTGTAGTTCTTTCAGCATCACCAATCTGACTTGTTCTCGATATTTAAAAACAAAGTTTATTCCAAACCTTACCACTGCCGTAGTTCTTTCAGCATCACCAATCTGACTTGCTCAACTACCTTTACTTCATTCAAATGCCCTCCTCCTTTCTCTGAATCTTCCTCTTAAAGTCTTCTCGTACCCCATAAAAGCCTGTAATATTAGGCATTATTTAGCCTTAATCAGTAAGTGCTATGTTCACATGAAATTTAAAGCCAGCAAGATAGCCTAGTAAAGCTAATTCCTTGGTTTAAAAACGTGTCTATTCTAAAGATTCTCAACTGCAGTTTATCACTCACTGCTGAGTTTGTGCCTATAAACTAATGTGATCATGTATCAGTCTGGCGGCTAACCAAGATCTTTTATTGATTGAGACATCGCTGTCTTTGCCTTTATTTGACCTCCTTTGCCTGTTTAATCATTTATTTTCCACCTAGTGTTACCTATGAGTACCTAGGAGCCTGTCAGCTTGCTAAGCTCTTGTTACAGACCTGGGGAGGCTTTGCAAGGTAACTCAAAATGTCCCTGGTGTCACCGCAGGTGCTGTGGGATAGCTGATCTACCTTTTGAAAAATATGTCAGTCTGCACTAAGGACTGAGACAGATCTTGCAGCTGCCCTCCTACATCTCAAGTGTCAATACCCAGGCGACCAAATCCCACACACCTTGACGTCCTATACCCTGGGAGCAAAAAATATTTCTTTTCTTTGTTTGTTTGTCTATGCCTGGTCTGATATTGCTTTATAGGCTCAGATAGCAAAAGCTGCTGACAAGTCTTCACGTTTGCTAAGAGCCATGAGACATATAAGTATAAACTAGGCTATCCAAAGATAAAAGGAGCTACAGGTATGCTTTACTTGCAAGAAATAGCAATGCTGAGCCATGGGTCTCACAGCTTCAACACAGAATGAAGCTCATCTGGATATGCAACTAAATCCCCCCAATGCAGTCTTCCTCAGCTCCAGCCCCCCAAGCAGGGACTTCAGAACACCCAAATCATGAATTTGTTTCTACTGTGATGATGAGCTTCAATGATGACACATATACAATTCAGTATAAATATTCTGTTTTGTCCCAGTTTTAGCAATTTAAATAAATCTTCTACTCTTTGATAACGCCTGGCAGATAGAATGGATTTAACTGTAAAAGGAACATGGTTTCACAGTCCCTGGAAAATCTTTCTTGTAGCTTTCAGTAATCACGAAGTATCTATTTTTGTTTTGGATGATATTAAACAGCTGGATTTTTTTCCATGCAGACCCACAAAAAATCCATTAAGAAAATTGCCTGAGGCCTTATGTACAGATCAACTAGGTGTAAGCATTTTTATTCAAGCCACAAGCTACATTTCTCAAAATATGTTTCCCATTTTTTCTAGCTAGTATTTGGATTATCTGTATCTCCCTCATGCTTAACTTTATGCTTATGAATAGCAGAAGAATCCATGCATACAAACTTTTTCCAGAACAAAAAAAGACTATTTTACTCCTAAAATGAATATTTTTTTAGCCTGTTCTATTCTTTATTTTCTGCTACTGTTTTTAATATTCCCTGTCTCTTCAGTGCCGGGTAGGACTTCATTACTGAGTACTTGCTGATAGCCCTAGTATGGAAAGTAGCTGTTTCTAGACTACAGATAACATATCCATTATCATTAAATTCTCTCTCTGGAAGATGCAAAATTATAGACCAGCTCCAAAATCTTCCCTGTTATTAGCAAATTGTTTTGCAGTCAATTCCCCAAGAAGATGGAGAGAACATTAGTATAATTGTCTCATTATTATCTTATTTCCTTTGGGTAGGCATACAAAACTATACTCTTTCAAAATACTGCTTTAAACAGGCTCCTCAATGAATACAGTACATCTGGATTTATTCTGTAACGTGTCAAACATTTGATAAATACCATCTAGGACAAATCACTATGGAACGGTTTTTCAAACTATCCATTCTTCTTTCAACATCAGTAAAAAAATACTTGAGATAATATAAATTTTCTCTATTATAAATGATCACGATTTTAAAAGTTATGATAAAACAATTACTTCCTGTTTAAACAGTAAGACCTTCTGAAAAAATGAAAAAGCAGTAAAATGTAAGGTAAACACAGACCCTTTATTTCAGAGGTCATTATTCAGGCGAAAATATTTATCAGCTTCTCTACTACTATTGTTAAATATTATGGTTTATTTAACAGCTTAAGATAGTATCTTCTGTTTTGGTTTTTTTTTTGGTGAGGATAGCCAGTGAGGTTATTTTGCTGTAACTCTATTTTGTTTAAAGTACATTCATTTTAAAAAATTGACCCATTGAATAACATTTATAAACTTTTGTTAAAAGACGGTTACATTCCAGACTGTTGCCTCTTTACACAACTAAAATTCAAAGTGTCTCCCTAATGATCATTCATAATGCAGGCAGTGACACAAGCCCTACAGAAGACTCCAGCAAGGCACTGAGAAACTGTAATCAGAGTTTCAATCTCAAAAAGTCCATAGGCTTTTTAAGAAGATTGCCAGAATGGTGTTAATTTTGACTCTACTCTTTCTTCAACAAGGTAACTGCTAATCAGGGTAAGCTGAAGGATCAGCTTTAAAACAGATAAAAGTCATCACTACTGGTAAAAAGACATTTTTTTTAGTGTATATGAATTCTCTGAATTATGTTTCAATCAAATGGCCTCTTCCACTCTGAAAAATCTGCAATTCTGATTCTGGGAAGACACTAAAGGAATTACATGAATTATAGCAATAGATCAAGATTCACAAAAGATACCTATCGGCCCAGATGTTTCCATGACCCCTTTAAATACCTGAAAAATACAACTGTTTATGTATTACTGATCCTTCCTTGACAAGGCATACTTCATGATACAGAAGAGATTTACTGGAGGTATGTAAAAAAGTACAAGTCAAGCCATAATTTGGATAAAAGCAGAACAGTCAAGATACTTTTTAAAAGATTACAGCAAATCCTTGATAATCCTAATAGAATGAAAGACACAAACCCAATTTGGATAATGGATAAAACTGTCTACTGGGGAAAGTAGCAAAATATATGTAAAAGAAATTCAATGAAGCTGCATCTGCTACAATTGAGTAGTTGGAACTGATGACAAAGAAAAATGGGCGAAATACAAAGAAGCATTTCCACAGACATACTGAGCATCCACCAGACTAGCATTGCAGCTTTAAATTGAATGCAGGAAGGAAAAAGCATTACCAAGATCTTTGCAGTTATGAGATCAGAGTCTGCAAACACTTTTTTTTTTTTTTTTTTGGCACTGGCAATTCAGTTATTAAAAATAAATCACACATATGTTAAATGTGGAACGCAGTGACCCCTGTTGCATTGTCAACAACACAGCTCTAGGAAAACTGTAATTTGAAGCTGAAAATACTAACAGAAAATGGAAACTGTATGTATTCTGACACAGGCTGAAACTGCTGTCACTGTTTCTTGTAAATACCCTTCAAAGTAATGTGAGTATCAGATTTGTCAAGTCTTTGTGGATCCACAGGTGGCCAGACAAAACCCAAACCCACAGCCTTGCAGGTGACAGCGCAGTGCCCTGCCATGCCAGGCACCAGCCTTACAGCCTGCAAATTACCATCCAATCTGTCGAAAAAATTTACACTGACTTCTAACAGCTGACAAACTGACCCTTGTTTGATACCCACACATAAACACACCGATATCCAAGAAGTTACATGCCTTCAAAATGTTTTAAAACTTCTCTGCTACTTAAACTACAGAGAAAAGCTTATGATAAGAGTCACACAATTTGAGCAGCTTGCACACATGAGAGGGCAAGCTGAGGATGGCAGAGGCTCCTCAAACGGCACAGATTGTTGCTCTGCTCCTCACACCCAACACACCCAGCTGCCTGACACTAAAAAATCGCAGTTTCGTTCACGCCGGTCAAACTACTGTGGAAGAACACAATTTTCAGCCACCCTCCTTTTCCTGTAGTAAGGAGCCACTCAGAAATAAATTAGCAGCAAGTAGGTTTAGCAAGAAAGCACGCCTTTTTTCCATATGGTGCATACTGCGAAATTTGTCACAGGATGTAGCAAATGAAAACAGTAAAACTGTGTTCCAAAAAGAACTGTAAAATTGCTAGAAGATCGGTCCATTGCTGGCTATTAAGTAGGATGGGCCAGCATGCATTTTTGGCTAAGGAAATCCCAAAACGTCTGACAGACAGAATCTGGCACTAAATAACAGGCAAAAAAAAAAAAATATCATTTTCTACACATTCCTAACCATTGTCGAAGAAAAAGTCCTGTGACAATTCCCTTAGGCTGAGTCTGCTTGGCAGCTCTTATCTGTTTAAAAAATAGCGACAAAAAGTTGGTCCAGAGATTGGGATCAAATCCTTCCAGAGCACAAAGAAGGAAAACCACACCTTGATTCACATAGCAATCACTAAGACTGAAGTTAATTGCTAAATTTAATTACTAAAGCAAAAATTAATTTGCACAATGAAAGTTAAAGGTTGTTGCTTAAATAATTTAATATTTCTGTAGTACATTTCTTTAGTGGAACCTTGATTTTTCTGATCCTGTAGTAATTTATACCATATTTCCAATATGATTCAAATGCATCAAAATCCCAAAGTCAATTTTTTTAAAGATTGACCTAAGAACAGGATTCCATAAGCACTCATTCCTTGTGATTCATTAGCCCACTGTACTATTTGATTTGTGATATGTAATCTTTTGAGAACAATGGCTAAGCACAAATATACAATATTTTTTAAATTATCTATCTGAAAAAACTCCCAAATGCTGGTCATAACATACGTAATAATCAAGACTTCCAATACAACAACATGTGCTACAAATGAGAAAAATATGCTATCTTTTTTTTTTTTTTTCAGTTTGGGAAGAAGAGGTCTTATACCATCGTAATATTTGAATTTTAGCAGAAACATTAATTAAAACTTACAAATGGATTTAAATTAATTCCTATTAAAGATCGTTTAGTATTTTGTTTTATTATGGATGGGAAGCCAGCCTGTATTCAGGCAAGTCTATCCATAGCTTCAATTTACTGCACATTTAATATACCAGCTGCAGCAAATTTGCCCAAATTTGATAGTACTGTAATTACTTGAGCACCTGAGACTTGACTATCAACTTCTCCATTTCAGGCTTAAAGCTCTTTGTGTACTGTCTTCATTGCTTCCTGAATAGAGGTGAACCAACTGATCTCAGTTACGAAACCATCTTTACCACCTTCTTTGTAGCGATATTGATTAGTAAGCAATACTAATGCAGTTCCTCTGATGAAAGGATTTTTAGGGCTCACAAATACTGCAGATCTCCCTTATTTAACTTCATTGTATCTTTCCTACTTCTACACCACAAAGTATCTATCTTGAACAATTGGCATGACCCTAACTGAGCATACTGCACAAGAATAACGCAATGCTATTGATCACAAAGGACGTACAGAAGAAGCATGGCAAGAAACTACTTGGACGGCACAGCTACCACTTGAATACAAAAATAACACAGAAGTCCTGCTTGAAGTTGTTTGCTTGTTTTTCCCTTCCACATTTTCCGGAAGGGCTCATTTCAATTAACCAATCTAAAAATCTAAAAAAGAATCATTTTCCCAGTCCCTGTCTTTGCTTTCTGTGACTTGGGCGCAGTGCCTAGAGCACTTGCTGGTAATGATTCAGGCAAAAAAATTTGACGAGTGCCTCAACCTTCTCCATATCCCCGGTAACCAGGTCTCCCATTTCCTGCTGGTGATGGCCCACATTTTTCAATGTAAAAAAGTTAGCTGACCTTGGTTTTGATAGCAATGAGTATAAGCAAGAGCCTCTCTGCATAGCATCGCTTGGAATAAATTATAAACAATCAGGTCTTATCATTCTGGGAGCAGATACTGTTGGAAAAACATGCTGTTAATTTCAGAGAGTTCAGTTAGTTAGAAGAGGGTTAACTGAAAAGTAAAATAACCGAACAGAAAATTGGTTCTTTTATCTCAAACCAGGACAAGCAAGCATACATACATTGTAAAACAGCTCAGCAAGTCAGTGGGGAGATTTTAAATTGGTACAACATATTGATCAGAGGTATTTCTATCACTGTGTTTACAAATCAGCTGCAATGGAGGAGGAATGCTGGCATGTGATTTCTATCAGCACATGAATTAGTAAGAAAAGTGCCAGCATACCCATAAAATAGTCACTACCGTATACAAACATAAAACAGACTACTCTGAGTAGTTTATAACTATTTATAGCACACACCATTCATGGCCATAATAGGCTTAGAACTACAGCTCCATTCGTATTTCCTTACACCTTTTAAGAAATTGGCTTTGTTAACATTGCATCTATAGAATAGCCTTAAAGAAATGGCATCAAGGTATGCCACCTTCTTTCCACTTCATTTTCCAAAGTTATCAATTTTGAAATGGTACCAACTGGAAAAATCCAAAAATAATACTTTCCTAAGTCTCTGTAGACAAAATAAAAATGATACTATGTAATTACAGAAAACTAATATAATTAATGTAATTGCCTAGTGTGTGAAGACAGAAATTTAAAAATTAGAATTGATGAGCAGCAGACAGAAAGTGAGAATTAGATGGGAAAGAACTGTTAGTTTTACAACTTAGAAAAGCGGGCATTATTTTCCAAGTTGCATTAGGTCAGTGGGTCCAAGTTTATTACGGCATTTATTGTGGCCCCAGTCCAGACTGAACTCAATGGGAATCTTTCCATTGACTTCAATAAGCTTTGGATAAGCAACTGTGCTGTCATGTCTTCTATTATTTTTGTCAACTGGGAATATTAGAGTAGTTCAGACTAGCCTGCCTTAAGTTGCAGAAGACTTTAATTACCTGTTTCTTTACAGCACCATATTTTCTCATATAAATATTATATTCTCATATATATCTCATCTTTACCTCATCTTTATCTTCTTAATAGCTATTAACTCTGCTGAAAATGTAGTATGGGATGAATTTAGTTAAAATAACTTGCCAGTCAGAATGAAGAAGATAACCTAGGTTGCAAAGAAAGCCTGTTAAAAATATATATACCTAAAGTGGATCTAAAAGCTATAATTAACAGGAAAACCTGCATTCCGTCTAAAAAATATGGTTGACCTTACAGCAAGCACTGTATAATTAAAGAAGCATTATTGAAAGTATTGTGCTGTCAAAGCTGTCATCTCCCCCTTCCCCGAGTGGGAACAAGACTAACAACATCTGTTATAGTAGCTTCAGCAATCAGAAAGTCATCAGCAAGACTCTACACTGTCTACAATTAAAAAATTAGAAGAAAAACTAAAGTAACAATCACTAAAAAACTAATTCAACTAATTAAACCTGCTTGTAAGAAATCGTGATATACAGCATATGCTTACCAAAGGATTAGTGCATCAGTTGTTTATGTAGAAAAGAACACCCCACATGAATAACCATTTCACTTTATACATAAATGTATTTTACAGTTCAAAGTCGGAATTTTCAACAAAGAAATCAGGTACTCTTTTGAGACCCAGAAGGCATCATTTGCAGAGCAAATACTAGTTCTTGCTTCCCTTTTGACTGTAATGCTGACATCTTTGAATAGCAGGCCATCAGCGTTCAGAGTTCAGCTACTACTATTGAAGCAGCTCAGGCTAGTGGAAAAGCATGAATATTAGATTTGAAGCCAAGAAGTTTGATAGACTCACACCAAACAGTTTGCTGAGTCTCCTCATCACTTTTCTCTTAAAGACTGACAGGAAATAATTTCTTTTAAATATCTTCCTTATAAAGAGAGCACTATTTTATAGCAGTGCCTAATTTAAGGCAACATAAAACTTGAATGAGTATTTAGTACTCTATGAAACATTTTCACAAGTATTAAATCAATACAACACGTGATCTCTTGAGCACCGGATATACAATAGCATTTTTATGCTTTAATCTACTGAGAGATTAGAAAATTAGAAATGCAACAACGATCAGACTAGGTACCTTAAAAAATAAATTAAGTAACACTTTCAGAATGAAAGATATCTTTCACAAGGCCTATTGCATAGATATACTATACAGTTTTTAGGTTTGTTTCTAACTGAAGTATTTCATAACTCTGTATATCAATGCAGATATAAAACATAAATGTTGAGTAAATGGCATTTTATTAACTAAAACTGGTACAAACCAAGATGATATCAACATAAAGTGCATCAAGCAAAGAATATACTGTGACCACTGAAAAACACATTTGCACGTACGTGCGGTCTAAGTACTTCACTTCCATTTATCTCTGCCAGTGGTCATCACCTGTTTTAGTCAACACTTACACACTACACTGCTGCTCCTTCTCATTGTGAAATAGGAAGATAGGACTGACAGAGTATTCACACACGATGCTGCATCCTCAAATATGTTTTTTACCAGAAACAACTCCACAAATACAGTTGATAAATATGACAACTAAAAGCACAAAACTTGAGGTATTTTATTAAAGTTGAATATTAGCTTTCCTCCTAAAGAAACTACCATAGTTCTTACACTCCACCATCTATTGCAAAGGTTTTGACTGTGAATTTTAAATTTCATTCCATGAATAGTTCCAAACAGTTACCAAGTTTTCCATTATTCACAGTCCCATGCTATTCTACAGGTAACTGGCTACTTTCCCGCTCATATGGTCTACCTAACTTAACCAGGTTAAATGTACAGAAATCATATTGGAATTACTCTCTGATTCTGTCATAGACTTGAAAGCCTTAAAATTTTGCACATCCCCTCTAACTATATTAGGTAATCTTATAAAAGATGTTCCTCTTTAGGCATCATTCATTCATTTCAAATTTTTCTCTCAAATATGGTGATTGTGGTGTTAGTATTTCTCTCCTCCATGATTTTCATGAGAATGTGCACATAGCTAAAGGCATAAAAAGGTGCAACAAAAGCGAAAGAAAATTTTGTTGCAGTAGGTAAATATAGGAAAAATATTTTTTTTTCAGAATTTCCTCCATTATCAAGATACTGGCTTATATATATATATGCCAGTTTATGAAATGGCAGTCAGTGACATAATATGTGCAAAGCTGTACTGAAGAAGAAAAAAGTTCATTAGAATTGGCTACATTTATATTTTAGTAAGTAGATATCATTACTTCCTTTAGTAGTAGTAGTAGCAGCGCAATTGACTGCCAGGCATTTGTTCCGAGAACAGGATCTCTAAGGAACATTGTCAGTATATAGATAACACAGTTGCTAGTAGTGTTTGTCTGGTTTTTTTCATAGTTTCCTATACAGAGAAAGATGAAAGAGGCAACACTGAACACAAGACTATTTAATAAGCCATCCTGCCTCAAGGTGCTGCACTCTAAGGGTTCCAATAAAGACAGTTTGCTTGCAGGGAAGAGATTTGGAAAACTGTGTAGTAAGGGAGAGGGGAGAATATTACATGGCACACAGAAGAAAAAAACACCAAATTTTTTTTTTTTTTTTGCATACTATCATATACCAAAGTCAGGAATTTTCTTTCCTGGATTCCTGTTTCTATTAATTTCAGGATTGTGACATATGCAGTAGAATTACATTAACTTTAGGTTTGCTCTCCAAATACACAGACTACCTGGCTATACAAGTTTCTATGTTGTAATTTAAAGATTTCTGCTCTTCGGGAAAAAATACAGCAACTTCTGTTGGAGAATTCTATATCCTTAGTGCATCTTGAACATGTTTCAGAAAGAATTCTGCTCCCATACCCTAGCATAAAACACACATTTTTCAGAGAATGCATGGATCTAGATCTGGCATTCCTGAATCAGTTATAAAAGACCAACAGACAAACCAGGAGAACAGGTAAAACAGTGGGAGTCGGGTCAGAAGCTGAAAGCCATGTTACGCTGCTATTGCTGGCACAAATAAGGCCACATCTGAGGCCTTGTGATGTGACCTAAATATTAAGGGCAAACTCTACCATTTTAAGTGTTTGCAGCTGTATTTCTGAAAAATACGATTTCTGGAGAGTAAACATGAGCAGTTGCAAATATTCAGACAAATTACTTGTGGCAGAACAGCATATGCTAGGCCTAGAAGAGTGCTATAAATGTCCTGCCAGCTTCACCCACAAGCACTCACTTTGGAGCTCCCATCCGCATGACTGTAAACACAAGGAGAAGTCTAACGCAGCTTCCACCTAAAAGAAACTCTACCTATGTTAAAAAGGACAGCCAAGCTGAAATTAAGCTTAAACAAATCTTAATTTATTCTACCCTTTAGACAGTTGGCCCCTCAAAGAAAATGTATTTCTCAAAACAGCCTGTCATAGGTAAGACAGATGACTAGCCATTAAACTACTGACAGCATGGCCTATTTTTGTCATCAGTAAAATGAGCTTGATTACTAGCTTTACTAAATGCTGTCTAAATTATTCTGTCCACACTGTCAAACATTATTCTCCCACAGAGTGGGTAGGATTGGGGTGGCCTGGCTAACTTAAGTTCCAAACGGTACAATTGAGGGAAAACAACCACATCACTTGGAATTATTTACTTAACTTTACAGCCTACTTTTTTCCTGTTCATAAATTTGGGGATTAATAACAGTAATAATACAACAGAAAGCATGTTGTCCAGAAAATAACCACACTTCTCAGAGGACAGAGGAAATGGGAGTTCAGTTCAAATGTGCTCTCCATCTTAGACAATTGCCTTTTAGATGTTGTCTCAAGATGCATTCATTTCACAGCCATGCTCTTTTTATTTGCTAAAGCAAGAGGGATCGTAAGATGGCTTTTTTTTAAAAGGACCAACTTGACAAATTAGGCCATGTCTAACACTAATGTGGCTGAATAGAAAAAATAAAGTCTCCTTGCATGTATGTTTGTGTGGGTGGAGTATCCACGCAACCTGCTGAGCTGTGCCAGAGCCTCAGTTGCATCTGGCATATGGCATCATACAGTTCCAACAGCATCATCCAAGGCCCCTCTTGAGCTTAGGCAGCCTATTTAGCTGTCACAGGGAGGGCACCGCAGAGTTGAGTCGCCCTCTCTCTCATACCAGTGCCCTAACTATTCCGGTATCCCACCAGAGGAGACCACACCAAATTGCACCGAAGAGCAGCAGAGACAAGGCACTTGGATGTTGTAACTCAAATACACATTGGAGGAACAACAGAAGCAGTAAGTTGCAGAAGACATCCCTCACAGCCCCCACAGTCCCGCTCTTTCCATCTGCCCAAACCACGACACCATCGGATGAAAGACAAATGCCCTCTACTTCAAGTAGGGGAGCCCACACACCCCATGGATGAGGATAGCTTTCGTTTTGCACAGCCCAAGCACACTTTTACCCAAAGCTGCTGCACAGAAATGCCCTTTGCTCCTCCTCCAGGTTCTAAATAGGTGGGAGTACCATGTCTGCACGTGCAGTCTGATGCCACACCAGCAACGGAGGGAGAGGAGCAGGTATGACTACGTGTCTTGCATTTCCTAATGGTTACCTTGGTTATTGTTCCTGGTCAGCCTGTAGACTTTCTACACGTCAGAAGAACCTCCACTGATTATAACTGAAGCACACATTGTAATCTGGCTTGTGTGGCAATCTGCCCTGTTAGGATTGTGTAAATCTTTTGCAATTGTTTATTTATTGGAAGTCTTCCTCTATATGGTTTTATGGTGATTTTAAAAGACTTCTAAGTGATTTTAATGTCTTAAATCTGCCACTTCATTTCTCTTCAAAGCAAAAGTATGGACCTTAAGTGATGAGCCTACATTGCTGTTTAAAATGTTATATTGTGAAGCATTTCTATGAATTTTAAACCAAAATATATATCTTTAGTAGATACAGGTCAGATCAGAAAGAGAGCTGTTAAAGTACTAAATACTCAGTTTTCCCTAGGTCAGAAAGTCCTTCTCCTTCCTATTTTTTAGATGAATTTTTTTAAAATCACAATGACTAACTGACACTTTTTCTAAAAATGAAGAGACAAAATAAGGCTAGGGACCATAACAGAAGTCTTGTTATTATCTCAACACATTTGTTACTGTGTACTAACTAACAATATACTAAGACCTCTTTATTTGTATTTTATGATTTTTAATTAACAGTCACTTTCACTCTTTTATACATCTGAAGATATCATAGATTGTGAAAGGTTAACAAATCTCACAGTTATTCTCACAATGGCAGAAAAAGAGGAAAAAACAAAGCCAAGTGAGGAATTATATGTGTTCTTCACTTAAGCCAGCCAAGTGGGAAGAAAGTCTCTTGGGAATGATTGCCCAGTGTTTTGCAGTCTACTCACAGTGCTTTATGAGGTTTTGGTGAATATATAAAAAAATTAGATGAAAGATCTTGAGAATTTTTCAGATGGGAGCCTTACTTCCAACTCCCAGTTATCAAAACTTTCTACCAGACTTCAGTACCATGTAACACATACTGCCTGTCATTACATCCAATACCACAAAAATTTCTGAATTTATAAAACCCTATCTCCTTATCTTACAATTCAAAATGTAATTCAGAATGTAATTCATCCGGAAGGCAGCGTTCCACAAACTGAGCTCCATTTACTGCTCTTGGCCTACAGAAGTATTACTGATGGTTTGAAGACAGCTGGCATTCTCTCGCTACTCAAAGCTTTCAGCTATTTCTGCAGATATCTTGGCTCCTCTGCTTCAAGCAAACTCTGGTAGCCTCAAAGAGCCAAACAAAGAAAGAAGGAGGACAAAGCCTAGCTGTAACATATAAAGAGGAGGAAAAAGGAGCTGCTCTGAGGAGCTGCCGAAACACCATCAGAGGCACAATGTCATTGGAAACAAGCAAAACAAAAATGCAGCAGCGTGTTCCCCAGCTAAGCAAGAAGAACAGACATAGAGATAATAGGAGTTTAACAGGATGCAAGGAAGTAAAAGATCAATAAAGCTGGACAAAGGAGAAGGGGAGGTAAACAGTGAAAAAAAGAAACTTTAGAAGTGCAATTAACAAGTATATGAGAGAAGATACATCATATTCCAGAAATAAGAGTTAAAAACACCCAGAACCTTTCCTCATGCAAGTAACTATCAATATATAATCGTACCATCCTATCAATAAGGAAGAAGTCAGTATCGTGACAATTTTATGACATATACAAATTGGTATGTAACAGCTATATAGTTAAGAATCTTTTCTTTTAAGGCATCTTTGACTTCAAAGGGTTATTTCTTTTACTAAGTCCAAATTTAAAGATGAACACCAGAAAATAAAAAAACCAGACATATCAACCAACTCAAATCAACACGGATGAAATGTGAAGTGTAACGTCCATTAACTGAAAAAACCCCCCAAGAAACAAACAAATCAGTACATAAGGCGTAACATCCATTAACTGAAAAAAAAAACCCCAAGAAACAAACAAATCAGTACATAAGGATAATGTCAGCAATTTAATCACTTACAGGCTCTCCCCGATGTCCTTCAAGGCCTGGAGATCCAGGCTGTCCAACTTCTCCCTTTCAAATAAAAAGGACTGTTAAATATGATATTAAAAAAAAAAAAGATCTTCATTTGCATAATAAAAATTATTATTTGAAGACTGTTAAATACGATATTAAAAAAAAAAAGAACTTCATTTGCATAATAAAAATTATTATTTGAAATAGCAAATTACTATTCTTAATATAAGTAAAATGTAAAACCAATACATATGATCAAGGCTTCATCAAACAAATCAGTCTTAAAACCAGTTTCAAACACAGTAAGAATTGTTATCGATCTGATATTCCCTTATTCTGCCTCCAATAGACAGCTGTCAAACAGTTTGCAAAAAGACAGGAGAGATAGACAATTGTCTTTTGAATCAGAACAGCAACTACTGGTTGAAGAAGTGCATAAAACAGTAATAAATTGCTATTGTCCAATTATTAGTACAACTAACAGTCCGAGAACTATTTCAAAGCACTCCAGAATACAGCAGTACCGATATGATAAAATCTTTATGTCCTTACTCAAAATATGTATGATACCAAAAACATTCTGAAAATTTGAAGAATAACTCTAGAAATAAAAACATATGAAACAAATGCAAAGATTAATTTATATATATATACACATATATAATAAACTGGTAATAATTAACCTAAAACTACAAAAACTGGACTTGAAGTAACAATGCCTAGCATCTGGGTTTCAAGCCATGCTTTTTTTCCACATTCTTTCCCAGTATGAATATTGTTAGAAAACAGGAAAGCTCCAGCAGAAATTTCCTTCAAAGACAGCCTGTTTGTTGCTGCTCTGAATTTGATTACAGACGTGGAATGAAGCAATGTTTTATAGCAAGCAGATGTTGAAGTCAAGCTGACAAAATGTTTGAATGAAGAATGTATCTTCTGTTAACTGTTATATTATAAAATGAATAAAAACCAATGAGTATTAATTATTGTAGTACAAAAACATGACAATTAAGAAAATAAAGAAAATGTCTTTCAGTTCAATTGTACACAGGTTCACACAACTAGTATACTGAATTATCTGTATATTGTTTAAAAGCATAAAAGCAGATCAAAATGCTCTCCAAATTCATGCTTCATCAACATAATACTTCACTCTAAAGGGCCACTGGTGACAGTTAATATTTCATGTTAAACAACTGCAACCGTTACCTGTTCTTGCTCTAAAATACCAGAGGAAAAAAATCTGATTTTTTTTTCTACTTTCTATAGTACCAGAGAACGAACTTCTCCACCAACTTGGCAGAGATATCTCTGTGTGTATATACTTAGGTGTATGTGTATATATATATATACACATTGAAAATAAAGCAGGATTAATGTGAAATAAATTCACATAGGTAACTTAGCTCCCAACAGAAGTCTAGTCAAGACAACTGATAGAAGCTTGATTCAGCTAATCAGACACCAGGAGCTCAATTTCATTACCCACACATAGTCGTTTGGTGATATTTGAGGTACTAAAGGGTGTCTTGTCTGGGTTCCTACTCCCATTCCAGAAAGGCACTTTCCATAGAACTTATAGCATATTTTTCAGCTCCCTTAGGATGCCCTGGACACCAATGCATGCACCAGGCATGTAGGCAACTAAACTGGTATCTGCAGAGCTGAATTGCTCTCCAGACTCCACTGGCATTATTAGTTAGACCTCCTTTAATGGCAACGCAGGTAGCTACTACGTCCACAGATACCTTAGCTGAATGTTTTAAGAATGCCTGTTAAATTGTCTTTGCCTGACATATCTGCAAGTGTCAGAGATACATGCTCTTGAGGATATATATGACAATTTGTAACCAGGTATTAATGAGATTTGAAGATCAAAATGAAATGAATGTAGGAGTATAGATATATATGAATAACGACAATTTGTAACCAGGTATTAATGGGATTTGAAGATCAAAATGAAATGAATGTAGGAGTATTTAAAAACTAAACCAAGTAACAATCCAGTACTGAAGGTGCTTTCCCCCAATTTTCATCCAGCCCCTTCAAAAGCAATAATAATAATTAGATTACTTTCCTCTTAACTGTACACAACAGGTAAGTTCTGAACCGTATGCTTGCATATAAATTTCATTAACAATTTCACAGAGTTAGAGAAACAGAAGTAGGATAAGGGAGACAAAGTAGAAACAATCTCTGATGATCACTAACGCACTCCTGATAAAAGCTTTGTCCCTACTCACAAACCAACTGAAATCAATGAACTCTGCCCAGTGACTGGAGTGAACTTTGGCATTTCCCAGTAACACACATTATTTTAATTTCCAGTACCTCTCCACAGAATGAACTGAGTATATTCTGACTAATAGCAGTGCTATTGAAGACTTTTGCAAGATATGAATATACATTTGTACATACCTTGAAACCAGGACTTCCTGGCAATCCATCTTTCCCGCTTCTGCCAGGGTCTCCCTGTGACAACAGGTAACAGCCATCAGGAGGTGAATTTACAAGCACAAGGTAAAGGCAAATTGTCTTTGCAAAACTTACAGATCGCCCAGGCATTCCTGGAAACCCTGTGTCACCTTTCTCTCCTTTTGAACCCTAAGAAATACAGCAAACGAAAAGTAAGTAGTGCTCAATGTCCCAATGTTTATGCTGCAACTTCAGTGTATTTAACCTATAATCTACGTATGTTACTTGTAATTTTGAAAATGTATGGAAGACCTGTTTCTTTCTTAACACACTTCTGTCTAAATGTATGTTATTTGTAATTTTGAAAATGTACGGAGGAAACTGTTTCTTTCTTAACACACTTCTGTCTAAACCCACTTTCAAATTGCTTAAAATTCCCATTTAGTTATAAGGTTCATGTACATTGCTATGTATTAAAAAGCACAGACTTCTTCACAATATAATTGTTACATATACCCTATATTAAAGGCATAGACATATTTGAAAAAAATGTATTTAATTAAATTCCCTGTGAATACACCTGTTATAAAAATATAAATGATACTGTATGGGATGCTAGCGTCCAGGCTCTGGTGGGGGGCTGCAGGGTGGCCTCTGTGAGGAGAGACCAGTACTGCCCTGTGCCAGACACAGCTGGTTCCAGCCCGTTCCACAGCTGAACCCCCCAGCCATGGTGTGGTCACCTCAGGGGAAAATTATTTAAGAAAGGGCAAAAATATAGAATCATCCTAACCACAAACCTAACTACCAACCGTCACAGAGTTAGATAATAGAACCATCATCATCAACTAGAATCATAGAACCATTTAGGTTGGAAAAGCAGCCATGGTGGGGCCACCTCAGGGGAAAAATATTAAAGAAAGGGCAAAAATATAGAATCATCCTAACCACAAACCTAACTACCAACCATCACAGAATTAGATAATAGAACCATCATCATCAACTAGAATCATAGAACCATTTAGGTTGGAAAGGACCCGTAAGATTATCAAGTCCAACTGTAAACCTAACACTGCCAAAGCCACCACTAAACCACGTGCCTCATCACCACATCTACCCATCTTTTAAATACCTCCAGGGATGGTGATTCCACCACTTCCCTGGGCAGCCTGTTCCAATGCTTGATAACCCTTTCAGTGTAAAAATTTTTCCCAATATCCATCCTAAACCTCCCCTGGTGCAACTTGAGGCCGTTTCCTCTTGTCTTACCACCTGTGACTTGAGAGAAGAGACCAACCCTCACCTTTCTACACCGTCCTTTCAGGGAGTTGTAGAGAGCAATAACGTCTCCCCTCAGCCTCCTTCTCTCCAGGCTGAACAACCCCAGCTCCCTCAGCTGCTGCCCATAAGACTTGTGCTCTAGACCCCTCACCACTTTTGCTGCCCTTCTCTAGACTCTCTCCAGGACCCCAATGTCTTTCTGTATGACACAGGCAAAGTAAGGAGTGAGAGACTCTCTCCAGAACCCCAATGTCTCTCTGTATGACACAGGCAAAGTAAGGAGTGAGGGAAAACGTGAGAGAAACAACTCTGCAGACACCAAGGTCAGCGAGGAAGGAGAGGAGTCAGTAGTCCAGCTACCAGAGCAAAGATTTTCCTGCAGCCTGCAGAGAGGACCATGGTGGAGCTGTGGTAGCCAAGCTGCAGCACATGCAAGAACAGGTTTGTCCTGAAGGACTGCAGCCCGTGGGAAGGACCCATGCTGGAGCAGGGGAGAAGTAAGGAGGAAGGAGAGCACAGAGGAACTGTTATGGACTGACGACCCCATTCCCCATCTCATGAAAGAATGAAGCTGAGCTGAGGAAAAAGCAGGGTGGGGGAAAGGTGGTTTAGTCTTTGCTTCTCACTATCCAAACCTATTATAGCTGGCAATAAATTAAATTAATTTTCCCAAAGTCAAGTCTGGTTTTCCCATGAGAGTAATAGGTAGGTGATCTCCCTGTCCTTATCTGGACAGGTAAGGTCCAGATAAGGACCCACAAGCTTTTCCATCTTATTTTCTCCACCTGTTCTGTCAACAAGGGGGAATGAGAGCATGACTAGTGAGGTGGTTCAGGCAGCCAGGCGAGGTCGCCCCGCCACAGATACCAACAACATTTTGCTTTATTTTATGATTATAAATTTACTTGCCTTTTTTCCATATATTCCTGGCACTCCTTGATCTCCTTTAGGACCCCTTTCTCCCTAGACAATGTGTGTGAATAAGTTAATTTTTAAAATAGAAGTAGTTATATACAGATACATATATTCAAAGTATAAATGTATAGCAGACAAACATGAAGGAGGCAAAGAGCTCCAGCTGATATAAAAAATAAAATATGCTCAAATGCTCAAGACAGTAAATTCAGATCTTGACTTCTGCAATCTCTCTTAGGGGAGAAGCTCAGAATGTCCAATGCTATTGGCTTAACACTCCTATTTCCAATGGAAGGCACTATGAGTTTCTGGTCGCTTCGATATAGGTAGGTACATAAGTGAAAATTCAGCTCTTTGAAAAGTGCTGCACTCTTCTGAAGAAATTATTTGAAAAGTTTAAAATAAAATTTGGAAAAACTAAGAAGGAAATTCAGTTTAGTACTAACACTGAAGAGCAAAAGACACGTGATGATGTTTTGGGGAACACATGTGAAAAAAACTAATTGTGTTAGACCAGAACTACCCTTTGCGATTTGTCACTCAAATGGAATGATTTTAAAAAAATATATAAAAAATTATTAAACTATTTATATTTTTGACACATTATTTGTGATGAAGAAGGTTAAAAGTAGTAGTAGAATCAAAGTTCAAAGTAATGAATATAGAATTCCGTAGAACAGAACAAAAATGAAGAAACCAGGTGGTTCACCACTGCTTGATATGTACATATGACGTCCCATGTCACGTATCTTCCTTCTATTTCAGAATCGTATCTATTCATTTTATATAGTTCAAATGCACTGACTTTATATTGTAAACTTATATTTCCTTTAAATTAAACTATAGAGCAAGCTGAAATACATGGATATTGTAACAAGAAATACTTAATTAATAACCTTTGGTGCTGGCATCCCATGTAATCCAGGAAAACCAGGTAGTCCACGGTCACCCTAAAAGAGCAAACATTTTTAATTCTTATATGTAAAATAGTAACAGCAATAAACTATAATAGTATTCATACTCTCAATGATCAACAAATAGTGGAAAGAAGTTGTATATCATCTTATCAACTACATAACATTGATATGATGATTGATTAGAGTTTGTTGCTCCTTAAACAAAACTCAATAAATAAAAGAAAAAAGTAAACAATCACTAAATTTTTTAGAATAAATTTTACTGTAATCTCACAATAAAGCTTATGCAGGTTCAAAAGCAGCAACTGAGTGTTGACAAGAGGAAAAAAAGCTTTGAAAAGAACTTAAGAACTTTGAAAAATCTCTGTAGGGGCTGTGATAATTCCACCATCCATTCCTAATTGCTGAAGAACATGGAAATTCCCTAAATCTAAGAAGGCTTTGCTCCTACCTCTTACTGAAAAGGTTAAAGACCTACTGACCTTATTCAGGAAATTCCCTAATCTAAGAAGGCTTTGCTCCTATCTCTTATTGAAAAGGTTAAAGACCTACTGACCTTATTTTACCAACTTGCTCTAGATAAATGAAGTATTGAAAAACAAGGTATTAAGTATTTTCTCTAAACAATAAACAAAATGAAACCAAGATGCACCAATAAAACAACTCTAGCACTTGGACAAATGAGTTCTCATTTCAGTGTAAGACAGAATCCACTCTGGTAAAAGCAGCTATCAATTGAAAACACAAACCAAAACATTGGTTCTTTTTATTATCCTCACAGATGTCAAATATCAGGAATCCCAAAACCTTTGCTGTTTTTCTGACAATTTGTCTGCAAGCTCCCGTGGGAAATTACAACAAAAGGCTAAACTTGTCACTACCTGCCTTGAAACAATAAAAACAAGTTTAGTTGCTTGTTTCTATAGACAGAATCTACTTCACTCAGAATAAATAGTCAACCACCAAATCATTTTTTGGTCAACTACAATGTTTTATCTCCATTAATATCTCAATTTACATTGAGCAATATATTTCAATTTGTTTAATATATTTCAGTCATAAAGGATGAATAGTAAATTAAGCTCAGGAAGTTATTTTAAATAATATTTCAAGTTCTAAGACAAAGGGTAAAAGAAAATAAGTCTCAGTGGTATTTATCAAAACCACTCATGTCTAATCAGATTTGGAGAGGTCTGTCACATATTCACAAAAGACAGGAACACGACCACAGGAATGACAGCTTGTGGCTTAATGTTATCAAAATATCTCTCAACAAATAAGTATTGAAAACAGACAATAGAATGGAGGTAAAAAAAATCACCAAAGTTTATGAAATAAACACTTCATGCATTCATTGCTTCTTAATGAAAAGAATGGAGCCTCGATTTCTGCTCAGAGTGGTGATTCAATTACTGGATAAGCTAAAACACTTGGCAATGGAAACAGTTTTAAAGTAGTTGCTACAGAAACTTTACAAGTAATGGGATGAAATTAAGAGATGAAAATTTGGGCTGAATCATCAGGAAAAAAATTCTAACGGCAAGGCATATTTTACAATGGAAGAAGTTTTCTAAGGGTGGTGGAAGCCCTATTTCTTGGCACGTTTTGAACAAGGCTGGACTGAGCATTAGGAAATATTCTATCTGTCACAACCCTGCACTGCCAGGAGAGTAGGCTTTTTCATCATCAGTATCGTACTTTCTGCACATGGCCCAATACTGACTGATCAGTTAGATTAACATCTAATATCAATTAGACTAAGATGCCTAAAACACAGAACACAACCACATGTTTCAGCTCTAAGCGTGCATTTGAGAATTCTGCTGAACAGTGATGAATTTAAGGACCTGCTTTTAATATTGGCAACTTTCAAAGAAGGAAATTCCACTGTAAAATATCTGTGTGCAAAACAAGTGTTTATTTTAGAAAAAAGGCTTTGAAGTTTTAAATAAACCAAAAACAAAATACATTTTTATCACAATAAACTTAGAACTTTTCTAAATATAGGGTAAAAGTGTGAGAGAAGAGTGGACACAAATATTAACATAATCAATGAGGCTTGCCAAAAGCCAATGGCTCGTTTATTCACTGTCTACAGAGAAGATCCAGGTTCAAGTTTATCCTGATTACCAGAAGGGAGTTATACATAAGCTTCAACATCTATCTGCAGCTACAAGCTATTGGCTACACCTCGGCTAGCATTTTTCCACAAAAAGCTTTGGTTTCAATTAGTCAGTGTTTTCTGATAAAAAGTGCCATCCAAAAATTCCCACCTAGCTCATCTGGATGCTCTTAAAGAGAAAAAGGGTGCAAAGAGATAGAAATAAACTATTCTGACAGATGTCTTTACAATACTCTCAGTTACCCATATTTGGTAAGCTTTCTAAATATAAATTATTAAGTGTAATACAGGTGTTACTGACAATGCTAAACCTATAAAGACTGTATTAAATAACATAGACAAGATTCCGAATTGAAATAACATTCTAAAATTAGGATTCTTATTCCTTCTTTATTACCTTTTTAGTAAACAATGCTCACAGAAGCCCCATGTGATTCTATGATTCTAGATTCTATGTGAAAATACTGATACTATTAACTGTATAACCAAAAATGATAAATGGTAAGAGTGAAATATCTTTTTTTTTTTTTTACCTTAGCACCATCTTTCCCCGGCTCTCCCTTGGTACCTGGTAAGCCGCGTGGTCCCTAAGAGAAAAAATGAAAACAAGCTCAAATGGTGATACAGTCCGATACAGGAGACACAGAAATGTAATATGACATGACCCAGGGAGTGATGTGTCAGCTGGCTGATCACAGCATTTTGGTAACTAGATACAAAAGCAGGACCAAGCACAAAACACAGCCAGCATGTATGAACATGGCACGCTATCATAACCCATCACCAGGGAACACCAAAACAACCTTGGCTCTAATCAAGGACCGCCCCAGGAAAAAAGGACACCACGCGGTGTGTACTAGTCCAGAGATGTCCTCTTCCTTTCAAATGTCCATCAGACATTTGCCATGTCGCATGCTCGCTCTTGGCCCCAGCATGCTCTCCGATTTTTAATTCAACAAATTGGTAAGTCCTTGACTATCCAGCCAGACTGGATCATGCCATAAGTAAAATACAGCACTGGTTTCCAACAACTGTCCCAATAAGGACCACTAAATTAATACAAAGAAGAAAGAAAAAGAATTCTCCTCCATCCATCTGGGCTTTATCTGAAACCTTCTTTTGGACATGTGAGTTGTGAGTAATCAATCAACACGACAATGCTTCAGATCACTGTTACTGATTCATAGAAACCTGTAAAGAACTGCTGTTTGGCTTCTGGATCAGGATGGAAATGTCTAAGCCCCAGATGAGTTCTGCTCCTACAGGCCTTACCTAGCAATTGTCAGCCTACCTACAAACCCCAAAGCCATGCGCGTTCCAAAGCCATTCACCCAAGGATGGCCCCTGACTTTATGCCATCCCTTGAGCCCTTTTAATTCCCCACACCTCAACTCTCAACGGCAAACCACAGATATTGGGAGTCAGTGGGATTTGTATCAAGATTTTCAAATTGTAGGAATGAAACAGAAACTTACTTGAATGCCTGGAGTTCCTGGGATACCTGGAGTTCCTGCTGATCCCTGATATCCCTAAGCAAAAGAAACCAAGAGTTGTGACTATTCAAAAGTTATATTTGCAATTTTCCAAACACCCTTTTTAGGAAAGAACAACCCTCGTCGTTACTAGAGAACTGTTGTCACAACCCTATCATTCTAGGTCACGAATTTCAGTTACTGCTATCACATTCACACATTTGAGATTTACATTTCAGCTTTCAGAAGCACTAATCTCTGCATCTGAAATTTGCAGTCTCCAGACTTCATGTTAAATCCATTATTTTATATATTAAGTTTAAATATATATAAAAATAAATATATATAATATTTATAAAATATAGATGTAAAAATATAAATATATAAAAAATTATAAATATATATTTATATATATTTATTGTTTTTCCCTCTCTCTCTCAAGAAAAATAGCTGAAAAATGCCAGGACTTTTAAAGGCTTATTTCCAGCACACTTTAACAAACAAGGCATGTTCTAATACATTATGCAGCTAGTTTTATAATATCTCTAAATAATAAAAATTCCATTCTCAATACCAAGCAGTTAGTTATGAACTTGAAGGTATATAACAGGCTATTCAAGTAATTTGAATGACTGGGACTACAAAAAAGTACTAAATAATTCATGAGTTGAAAAGAGAATTTCAGGAATGCTTTACTAGAAGTCAACATTGGCAGAACAAGAAAAAGTTTATTGAACCCAAAATACATACCCAAGATGTTTTGGTAGATTGGATTCAATGAGTATAGCAAAGACAGCCAGTTTTAATGCAAAATTAACACATGCTTTAGAAGAATCCTTTAACAGAGGAAAGTAACTGAAGAATACAAATTTTACCTAGCTCCATTAGAAACAGGTCATTCCAATGGACAAAATGAGCAACGAAAAAGTTTTTATTGAGAAAACATACAAAACAAGAAACAAAACTGTCCTATAAAACTCTGAGGCTATTTGGCTCAGACCTTTCCCAGGCAGCCCAAACTAAATTTGATAAATCCCATAAAATGTACTACCCAATTTCAAATGCCTGGAATTTGAGCTTTATCTAAACTGAAAGAACTAATAATCCTATTTCTAAATGAATTTCGGTCTTAAAAACTTAGCCCAAAATTTAATGGGGGGGGGGGGCACACTGGTAAAAAAGGAGCTAATAGAACCTTTTCAATAAAAGGAAAGCAATGTCTGATTTCTTCTTCAAATCAGTCAGAGCTTCCTGGGAATAATAAACAGAGCTAAAATTATTTGCTGGGTTAGATACAAGAGAGTACTTGCTGTGCCCTCTTCCCAAAAGACATTTGAGCAAATGCCCGATGAGCCAGCTGGTAATGTTTAGTATAGAAGTAAACAGAATTCTAGGTCTCTGTCATACATGGATCCTTTATCTAGCATTTCACTTTTAGTGCTCAAGGCAGCTCGAGCAAAATCAGCTTTAACGGTAAATGGTGTAGCATTCCCAGATTGCTTATAAACCTCCTGGGTAGCTGAAACAATTCACCAAGCCAAAAAATGCCTTTAAAAGTTTATCGTTTTATTCCTCCTCCAAAAAAAGCAAAAAGTTTGTATGACTTCCTGTAGGATATAATTCTATACAAATAAAACTTTATTTCACATTTTAGATCTCTGAAATGCAATTTCCCTTCCTTCTCCTTCTAACTGAGTAGGGGAAGAAGTAAAGGAGGACAATTTCCTGGCTGAACTGAATTTCAAAATTCACGAGATGAATGGAGGACAGCAGAAGAGTTTTCAGCTTGCAAAACTGCATATTTAGCTCAGAGCTAGATCTTGTAATGTGATTTCAGAGCAAATCAAACACACTGCCAGTATGTTTGTTTAATGGAAAGCCGGAACTGAGAAGATTCAAAAGGAAATTCACAGAAAGTCACAAAAATGAGAATCAGTCTGGTACAAATAATGTAGCAATTGTTTGGACAAGTTAAAAACACCTTCTATAAATCATGAAAAACACCCTTCATAAAAACTGAGTGTATATTTTTGTCACTACTCCTTTTGCAGTATGGATCATCAATCTATATGCTAATGCCTACATTTTTTTGCATTAATGTCAGCTCAAGTCCTCATTCTCTAACCTCTAAGCACTCAGTTGGAGTGCAAGTGAGATGCATAAATATGCTCCAAGAACAGCTGTGCCATAGCTGACATTTCATGTAAAAAGGACAGAAGTAAAAATTCCCTTTTCAATTGGCACAGACAAGTTCAGGACTGAAGATTCACTTTCAAATAAGGTAAAAGCATAAAATTTGTCACCGAAAAGAATTCTTTTTATTTGGACTCGGTCTTCTCTCGTGAACTTTTCAAGAAGACACACAGACAGTGTGACAAATGTTATAGCTAACCCTGAATTTGATACTCAGTTTTGAATCCAGTTGCCTAAACACAGGCAGCTCCTGCCTTTAGAGATTCCCTAGATGTCTACCCAGTGTTAGAAGATAGTGGTACAAAATATTTGGGAGGCATTCATCCTTTTGAAGCAGCAGCTTCAAATTTGGACACCCAATGTACACCTGTAAACACTAAATGTAGGTGTCTCAAACTGAATCTCATCTATAGCGTTTCACCCATGTTGTCAATCAGCACTACTCCATGGCACTTTACTTGTATTCTTATTCATTATTTTACATCAGTGCAACTGAAATCAGGATCATACAAAACTCTCTCTCAATTTGTTATGGGTGAGAACAGTACTGATAAATTTCTAGTGCCTGAAAACCTGTAACGGCAAAGTGATAAACAGCAAGACACTGAGACACTTAGTTTTGTACCAGATGGCTGGATATTTGAAAAAAATCCCAGATAAAATGTAACTTTGAAATTTAAAGAAAATAGCAATAACGTACACAAATAATTCTCAGGAAAAGGTTGAACAGACTTCTTAGGTCAAAGAACTTACATAAAGGACACAGACAAATTAGCAATACTGTCATTGTCTGTGAATTAAGAGGCTTACTGGAAAATGGAAGTTAGTTTACCTATAGGGAAAAAAATTGAGCAAGAGGGACAAGCAGTAATTCCAAAGAACTTTTAGGTGCAATAGCAGAGTAAACCTCAGAAGCGTATCTTCAACACACTTGTGTGCCTAAGGACAAAAGTTCAGGCAGCATTCACAGTTGTATCACATCAGATAAATATAAAACAAAAATAGAGGATGTACTGATAAGGCAATGACAACTGCACTGTACACTTCCTAACTTGAAAGCTTTTTGAGTCACTGAACAACATAAATGACAAAGGCACGACAACAGGACTACTTGGGAAAGACAAGGGAGAAGTAAGCAAGCTCAATTTGGCTTGAAAAAAACCAAGGATCAACAGTAATGGTCTAAAGCTATTTAAGGACTGTAAACACTAATTAAACAGAACTATATTAGGGTGCTGTAACTATGCGTAATGGAATTCAATTGCAAAAGAAAAAGTCAACTTGTATTAGGAAAACATCCTGACAGAGAGGTTTGCAGACCTCTTGTGGAAAATCTTTGGTACATTTGAAGTGCAATTATATAAAACATTAGAAGAGAAGTTTTCAAACTCTTTCCATAAAATACATTACATCTTAAAAGACAGAAATAGCTATTCAGATGTGTATTCGTGCCTACTTTCAAATTTGCAGTCATGCTGTGACCTTCTCCCTCACTGGTAATATCAGTAACTAAAATCCTGCAAGTCAACGAAAATGTTAAAAAGTACCTGACGTATTTGAATTAAGTCTTTTAGCCTTTCTGTGAGAAGTTGGTTATCATCTAATGTTTTAATGTTTTTGACTCAGGTCCTTCCTTCCTCCTCCTTTTCTCAAGGAGCTTTTTTCCCATCCCACCCCCACAAACAATCTTCTCTAACGCCTTACTACGCCTGTACTCATCTGCCTACTGCTCCTCTTTTCCGTGCCCTGTTGGACATGTGGATCCATCAGGTAGTCCTCCCCAGCAGGTCTGTTTGGAGCCTGTACCTTTCTCTGGGACTTTCTTAAGCAGCAGTAACTCAGGAGCTCAGAATATGTTCGACTGTGGGCTGAACATGCGCCAGCAGTGTGACCAGGTGGCCAAGAAGGCCAACAGCATCCTGGCCTGTGTCAGGAACAGCGTGGCGAGTAGGGCCCGAGAGGTGATGGTCCCCCTGTACTGGGCACTGGGGAGGCCTCACCTCGAGTACTGTGTCCAGTTTTGGGCCCCCTACCACAAGAGGGACATGGAGGTGCTAGATCGGGTCCAGAGAAGGGCAACAAAGATGGTGAGGGGTCTGGAGAGTAAGTCTTATGAGGAGAGGCTGAGGGAGCTGGGGGTGTTCAGTCTGAAGAAGAGGAGGCTGAGGGGAGACCTTCTCGCGCTCTATAACTACCTGAAGGGGGGGTGTAGAGAAGCAGGGGTCGGTCTCGTCTCCCAAGTCACAGGAGATAGGACAAGGGGAAATGGCCTCAAGTTGCGCCAGGGGAGGTTTAGATTGGATATTAGGAAAAATTTCTTCATGGAAAAGGTTATCCAGCATTGGAATAGGCTGCCCAGGGAAGTGGTTGAGGCACCTGGAGGTGTTCAAAAGACGGGCTGACACGGTCCTCAGGAATATGGTTTACTGGTTAGTGTTTTTCTTATTTATTTTTTTGTCAGAGTTAGGTTGATGGTTGGACTAGATGATCTTTAAGGTCCCTTCCAACCTAGACAATTCCATGATTCTAAGTGTCATCTCTCTCTCTTAAATAGCAAGGCCCTGTAGAAGGACTTCTTGTGACAGAACTGTCTCTGCAGTGAAGTCCCTCTGTCTAGGTATACGAAAACATGAAGGTCAGATCCAACATTAGATCACAAAGGTAACTAAATGCAGCTTTTACCCTCCAACATAAATATGGGGGTAAATCCTGATCAAAGATTTATAATCACATGAATATTATTACAAGAAAAGGACAGAAAAGAGTTTCCATTGCCTTTTCTGTTGCTTTTTTTTTTTTGCTTTGTTTTGTTTTGGCCTGTTCAATTCTTTCTCCATTTGATTACACTTCCTTCCATTGGCTACTCTGTCAGCTGCCAAGGCTTTCACAGCTCAGAGCCACTAGCGGTATATGTTACCTGAGCATGATGTTTTGGGCTCAAATGCCACAGAGGCAAAAAAAAAAAAATCCATCGAGATTTTTATATAAAAGGTCATAAATCCAGCTTTAAAAGTTCCCGAGCTTCAGACTTCTGGGAGATGGGATGATGTACCAAGAGAGCATAACTTGCTGCTCGCTGCTTAGATATTGATCCTTATCATCTGCCCTGAAGATGAATGACATGAATCTGCCCTGACGCTGAAAATAGTCATATGGCCTTCTGTCTGAAATGCGTAGCTGTATGCAACACAATTCAGCATCAGGCAACGCCCTGATTTCACAGGCATTGGTCTCAATGAAACCATCACATTACTGTCTTAATCAGAACGGAGCAAAGATATTTCCTTTAAGAATAACAAGGTTACAGCCTTCATCACAGAATGGCAGGGGTTGGAAGGGACCTTTGGAGATCACCTAGTCCAACCCCCCTGCCAAGGCAGGGTCACCTAGAGCAGGCTGGACAGAAACACATCCAGGTTGGTTTTGAATATCTCCAGAGAAGGAGACTCCACCACCTCTCCGGGCAGCCTATTCCAGTGCTGTGCCACCCTCAAAGGAAAGAAGTTTTTCCTCATGTTGAGATGAAACTTCCTGTGTTCCAGCTTGTGCTCATTGCCCCTTGTCCTGTCACTGGGCACCACTGAGAAGAGTCCGGCCCCATCCTCCTGACACCCACCCTTTAGGTATTTCTAAGCATTGATAAGAACCCCTCTCAGTTTTCTTTCCCCAGGCTGAACAAACCCGGGGCTCTCACCTTTCCTCATAAGAGAAGTGCTCCGTTCCCTTGACCATCGTTGTAGCCCAGTGTTACTGAGGAATATGTATTTTTCTAGAATTGAGAGCAGCATTTTACAGCTGGATTATCAACTGTGTCTGTGGAATTTTCCTGAGAAAAGTAGCTGCAGAATTTATATCAACTTAAGTCCCCACGAAAACCATCCAATAGCACAGGTAATCCTATGTACACATGAAACTATTGCCCATTTTTATTCCAGGAGTACTGTTGGAATAGCTGGCCAGTGCCATTAGATTAAGTTCATCATAAAAGATGTGGCCTTCAGCTGGCCACCAAATATCATTAAACTCTAGGTAGTACAGCTGTAATAATGTTCTGTAGTTTTTTAAAAAGAAACATTGGAACAATCAGAAATTACTTTTATGCGAGGCTTTTGATACCTCACGAGCTCTTCATCTGCATTTATCAGTAAAGTCAGTCTCACCAGATTATTTTTAAACTGCTTATTGCTTGTGGACACTGTAAAGACAAGGCAAGTGGTTCCAAACTTGCATGAATGAAACTAGATGGAATATTGGAAAATTGTCCAGATTTGCCAGCTGCGTGGTTCCAAGTTCAAAATTGACAAATAAGTGTATTTTTTCATTTCTTTCAGCAGACTGATAACCTAACACCTCTATTAACCATAGCATAGACTCTGTTCATTTATTTTTCCCCTTAACTCGAGTTTTTCCCCAGTACATATAAAGTATCCTTTGGAACCAAAAATGGCTTTGTGACCGCACAGTCAGGCTGCTGAGCACTCTCTTGGCCAGCAACCGCTCCAGCTGCTTCTTTCTGATGAATAATGTCCATTAAAATGAGTTCCAGTTGAGACTCAAATATTATTTTTTACCCTTGGGCTTATTTACCAGTGCTATTTCTCCTGACAAGGCGATTTAATAATTTCAGGCCTCGAATGACATTTTTGATTGAAAAGAAAAGAAAAGCATTACTTAATATGCTTCTCGCCTTTGTGCTTTTCTCCAGTTACTTCAATTGATATTTTGTGTATGTACTGGAGTATGGAAAATAAACTGATGTCGAATTAAAGGGAAAAAACAAAGAACCTAAAAACAAAACTATTTAGAAAAATAACCAAAGAATTACTGAAAATGAGTGATGTTTATGTTCACTTTCCCAAATAGTACAGCAAACAATTTTACTGCGTCATACCAGATGAACAATTATTTTCTGGTAATATTGAAGATATTCATGCAAATTGTTTTGAATTTTTCTAGACTAAAACTAATTTTAAGTATTACAACAGTCTAGCCAGCCCACAAACAATAAACTAAATTTTCTTTGATGTTTTACTTTAAAAATCAGTTACATATAGTAATATAAATGCATGCCTAAAACCTTTCTCAGAGGAAGAAACATTTTGTTGACCAGTTATACTGTTTCAAGAAAATGAATACCAGATAGGCAAACTGGAATAAGTTTAGAGGAGAACATAAAAATGTGTTTGGGAACAGAAAAGACTGACTTTCCAGGAAAAGCTTTTCATGCAAAAGCCATTTGATTAAACATCACTGACTACACAACTACCTGTAAGTCTTTTGTGCTGTCTGAATTAAGAGGTTGCTTTTCAGAGCTCTCCGGGGGATACCGCTAAAAAGATTCATATGAGCCACATTATCTCAAACCAGGAAAATCACTGACAGCACAGAAAACGTGCAAGTCATGTTAGCAAATAAATAAGTAAAACATAATGAAAAAGACATAGAGGAATCTCTTTTCCTGCACAGTGTATCTAAAGGGTCTCCCATCATTCGTAGCTGAAAACTAGACTGGAAAGCACTCACTCACACTGTAAGGAACAATAATGTACTGGCCAGAGCTACAGATGATCTAATAGGATTGCAATTATATCCTTACAAAGAACAAGTGCAAAAAGCTACAGCTGATTCTTCAAAAAAATTAGTCAGTTAATAAAGCTATAGGATATAACTGTAAGCATTTCAAATAACATATGAACCTCAATTCAGCTAAATGGTAACGTTTCTCCTTTAGCAGGGCTTTTTGATTCTCTTCTAATTGTCTGATATACTTTTGTTAACCTTTTTATGTTCAGAGAATGCCCATCTGTACACATTATGACTCACTCGCAGGGAAAAAAAAAAAACCAAACACAACAAAAAACCCCGCAACTGCCAGATTACAAAGTTACAGAAAGACTACAGTATGAATTTATTTCTCTTTCATGATTCACAATTACACATTTCAGTGCTTATGAAAAGATATATAACATTTAAGTGGAAACCTGTTAATAAAAGTATTAAAAAGTCATAACAAATTGTTTCTAAAACAATACTGTTACAGCTGACTGGGCACTTAAGAAATAAAATCTTAATCTGTTTTTCATAAAAGAGAGAATGGAAACTTGACAGTCCCCTACCAATATCCCGTCCATTCTGGCTTCACTAAAGCTCACACAAT
Source organism: Calidris pugnax (assembly GCF_001431845.1). Taxonomy (NCBI): domain Eukaryota; kingdom Metazoa; phylum Chordata; class Aves; order Charadriiformes; family Scolopacidae; genus Calidris; species Calidris pugnax. The sequence continues at coordinate 349,537 of NW_015090899.1, forward strand.
ATCACTTTATTTTTCAAAATATCAGAGTTATCTGGATTAAAGACAGCTCTGTTATGCTTATCCATACTGCAAGTCTACTTCTAGCAATCGGCATGGTCAAACTGTGATGGACACCTTCTCTCATGCAACTCCACGTCGAGACAGTTGGTGTACCTGTCTTTGCACAAGAGAACAGAACTGCTCTCCAGAAGCTTAAGCAGTATTAACGATCAACTGAAAAGTTATTCTGATTGGATCACACTTCCCCAGCTCAGATTTCACCCATTCCTATTTCAAAACCTGTATTTTCATGATTGTCTGGAACCAAAAAGTAGTATTTTATAGCACTGACAGTTTCAATTCAGATGTTTTCTCTGTTTCCAGTTCCAAAAAACTTTGATGATAATAGTTATCAAAAGCTGTTTAAGACAAAAGCAAAAGTATAAAAATGCTTTAATACCACAGGAAAAATAAGGATCTTTGCTTGTGGAACTACTGAAAAATTCACGTACTCACTGCTCTCCTGGGCCATCAGGGTGACCACGGCCAGGTTTCAATATATCAAGTCCCATATTTTAAATAGAGGAATTTTTAATTTTTAGAAACACTTGCATTTCTTGTTTTCAGTGCCTATTTTTTTCCTGTCAAACTAACTCTGCTTCCAAAAGGAATCACCACAGTTAAATGAACCAGTTCCTATCCCTAAGAAAAGGTCAGTATGTAACTAAGCAAAAAAAAGGAGAAATGTGAACATTTCATACTGTGTAGTATGGAGCTTTTTCTTTGTAACTGGTAATACTTATTACCCTCACTGTATACACGCTTCTAAGTATCAATCTCACTGTTTCCATCTTTAGCTGTCATAGAAATTAAATGTATTAAAAGTTCCTAACCAAAATAGAACATTAGGTGTTTTTATGAAGCCATCAAAGCTGGTGGGTGGTGCCTCTTTAGCAGCAAAAACATACTAGAGGTACTAAAATTGGTAAGCAAGGGCAGATTTGGGAAAGATTCAGGATTAGTTACAATATACTCATGAATCTTTCCACAGGACAGAAAAATTACTACAAGCGTGAAGTTGAAAGGTCCAATCCAGTCCTTTTCTGCTCCTCTCTAAAGTCTCTCTAGTTTGTCTAGTGTGGACCAAAATGGCTCAGAATAATTTAGTATCCCTTCTAAGTCTCAACCATAGTCATAGACTATTAGTTCCCCACTCCACAATCCAATGTTCCTTTCACAAATGATTTTGTCTTCTTTGCACTCATACACTTACATTTTCTAATCTTTTGGGACATCTTCCCACGTTTTTAATCTCAATAGTATTTGGAACTCCTCCCTAATTGTATTTTCTGTGGATTTCAAGACATGATGCTTACCTTCTCTTCTATTTCACCATGGAGATTTCAAAATAACACTACAACCTTAGGACTCAAGGATAAAATTCAGTCCTTACTATAAGAAAGGAAAGCTACAATAAATTAACCATTTCTAGTACATCCGTACACGTATTTTTAATTCTCCCAGCTGTCTTTTAGCTTCTTTTTTTTTTTTTTAATATAAATAAAACAACTTCTAATGAATAGTAAGCAACATCAGAGGCCACATTCTTAGAAAAGAAACATGGGTGGTCAAATCTCCCAGCTTTTTCCCTGCCTTCTCTTAACATACCAGAGGCACATGCCCACCACCACTTTGGTGATACAGAGACTGCAGGCTGTTAAGAAAACCTTCCTCAACAGAGAAGATTGGCTGTCAATACCTTGGAGGTTTCCAATTAGATTCAGAGATACAATATGTTTTTAATGAAACCTTACTTTTAAATATTTATTTGCTTTTATTACAATACCAAATATTAACCCTGAAGACCAGACAAACCATTGCCAAATCTGCCATTTTTATTTTTGGGACATACGTTATTCATCTGCTTTTTCCAGTCTTTACCATCCATACTGCTGGAATGTCAGCTTAAAAAAAACTAAATCTAGGGTAAGAAAAAAAAGATACGGTATTTTTATGATGTATGTTTTAATACAAAAATCATGCATATCTACATATTTTATTGGACTACTTGAGGCAGTCTAAAAAGAAATTAAATTAGAGAAGCTTAAAAATGAGAAGCAATCCCTAAGAAAAAATAGGATTTTAGCTGCCCTAAAGTGCTTTCTAATGCAAAAATTACTAAGCAATCAAGATTGAAGGTCAGAAGATAATAACTGCTGCAAACTGATGCAAAGACCAACAGGAGCACGCATAGCCTGTTCTCTGCTTTACAACAGTGCCTAACTCGTGCTATCATATTTACAATATTTTAGCTTGAAACAAAAATACTATTAGTAACATATTCACAGATCTGTTACATTCAGATAGCACTTAAGTGACATTCCCATTTTCAAAGGATGGACACAAAATCATCTAAATTTTAAAATCTGATATCAGTGTTAAATGTTTTTTCTCCTGTTAGTATTGCATTACAATATATGACTAAGTTTTTAGTACTCACAGGCTTACCATCTGGACCAGGCTGACCAGGATAACCATGATTCCCAGGCTGGCCAGGATCACCCTGTGGAGAAGCAATGTGTTAACACACAGAAGATAAGAAAGAGTATTTTAAAATCAGCACAGAGCAACTTCCACCCTAATACATTCCACAAAACAGTGGCTGCCAGCCCAGATACCTGCTATTGAGGAGTAATTCCAACAGCAAAAAAGAACTGATCTTGTCACCCCCTCGCTGGGAATCAAAGAATCACAGAAAGGTGTGGGCTAGAAGGGACCTTAAAGATCATCTAGTTCCAACCCCCCTGCCCTGGGCAGGGACACCTCCCACCAGCCCAGGTTGCTCCAAGCCCCATCCAGCCTGGCCTTGAACCCCTCCAGGGATGGGGCAGCCACAGCTTCTCTGGGCAACCTCTTCCAGTGTCTCACCACCCTCACAGCAAAGAATTTCTTCCTAATATCTAACTTAATTCTACCCTCTTCCAGTTTAAAGCCATGACCCCACATCCTATCACTGCACTCTCTGATACAGTCGCTCCCCCTCTTTCCTGTAGGCCCCCTTTAAGTACTGGAAGGCTGTTATAAGGTCTCCCCAGAGCCTTCTCTTCTCCAGTCTGAAAAACCCCAACTCTCTCAAACTGTCCTCCTTTATTAGCAAAACATTTCATTCTCAAACAATTAACACTGCAAGATCATTTGATGAAAAGTTGCAAGGAAACGCAATTTTACATCCATGAGCATTTTCCTTAAAAAATAAAGATATTTTTGTATTATTAGGAATTATGGCAGCAAAACCTGGCCTTGAGGATCCTAATCACTATGTTCATGCACCGGAAACCAGAACAAGGAGAACTTGTCCCCTACTTTTTAAATCTGCCTGACTGTGACTGGCCAACATAATATTTGGGAAAAAAAAGAAAAAAAAAGTCCTGTAGGCTCAATAAGACAGAATGGAAACTTACTTTGGGGCCTGGAGGTCCTTGTTTTCCTGGTGGGCATATGCAGGGGGCAGGCGTTGAGCCTACATCACTAGGACCATTCATGCACTACCAAGAATGAAACCAGCCATCAATACACATGCCAAAAACATTCAACAAATGCATCGTAACATGCTGATTTTCCTTAGGTTGCATAGGTCATGGCTTTCACTCCTTTGTTCAGCTGGATCTTCTGCTTACCTGACTATTGCCCTCCAACTACTTTACATGCATGAATTCATCATTTTAACCAGAAAAAAAATTAATAATAAATTAAGTACCGATATTGGGCTGATATCTGAAACTCTATTTGCTTCTCCACAAATATTTTGTCATTTATTTCAATAATTTTAAAATTGGCAACATGCAAAAGTATCTAATTATTTAATAAAAGTTTGTAAAAAGAACCTAATAAATATTATGTATAGCATAATGACCACAACCAATGGGCTACCACATGTAGCAAGCCTGAAAAGAATGTAAAGCCCAAGTCTCCTACCTCCTGGGCATGTGTCCCAACTATGAAGCTACTTGAGGAAAGGTGAGACATGGCTGTTACCACTGACTCCTACAAGTCACAAGTAGTGGCTCCTGAGGTGCCCATCCTCCAAAGTCCATTATGTGACCTCCTCCAAACTATGCTCCCTATACAAACAGCAGTAAATAACAAAACTTGGCAGACCACATCACCTCTAGAGGTTTTTGGGCTTTTTAGGTATTTACTTCTCACCATTGAGACCACACGAAACCTCAAGTGTTTTACCAAGTCAGGCAAGGGGAGAGCTATTAGATCAAATCCATTTGCCCGAGGTCAGGCATCAATAATGTAGATGCATCTGTACTAAACCTACATGCTCAAGTTAGATTCAGGGAATTCTTTTTCACCCAGCAAGTTCTTAGAGCTACAGAAGGGCAAAAATTTAAGAATCTAAGATACAAAAAAAAAAGCAGATTTTGTATTAATGATCTAAAACACTTTCTATAACATTTTACTCATATTTTCTAAAATAATGCAGACTTTTTACAGTGTTCCCTGATTGGAATTCTTTCTCAGGGTCAAACAATTGATCAAAATACAAATCCATGTTTCCTTTGTAATGGTACCAAGTGAAGTTAGGACGATGGTCAGAGAAGCTATCACATTAAGCCTTCAAACAAGCTCCCCTTCAGGGAGGTCTCATTAGCATGATGCAGGTAACAGCTACCTGACTGTGCATATCCCCATTCACTTTGCAACAGCATCCAGCCCTGTAAATAGGAGCAATTGAATTGAACAGAGGGAAAAAATCAGACCATTTATTCTAATAAAAGTGGGTTTTTTTCAGAAAACTGATTTTTAATTTGTCCATTGACTAGAGTTCAATTAACGGAAATACAGCACTTCTAAGCTTAGCAAACCTCTGTCCGCTTTTCGTAATGAAGTGTATATTGCCTAGAATAATAAGAAGTTTATAAAGTCAAATACTACCTTAAACTGTGTTTGAGCAGTTTAGGATTGAGCCTACCTCTCCATTCTGAAACAAGAAGAAACACAGTTTAAGAGTACAGCAATATTTGTAATAAGCAAAATCCATTCATTTGTAAACACTATGAAAACCAATCATAAATTTCGGGCTATAACTGTCACGGAATTATAATGCAAATTTTTATAATTTCTCAGACTTATATGCAGCTGCTATCAATGCATATGAATTTTTAGTTCATTTCATTTATGGGTCTTTTCAACAGGAGCTACAAGTAGCAATTTTTAAAAGGCAGTGACAAAACCAGAATGAATACTGAAACATGTAAATATTTACACACTAAATGTTTAGATTTGAGTCAAACCTTTTGGCAAGATGATGAACCTCTCATCAAAAAAAATCCTCTGATTACTCATTGATGTCAGAGAATGTCCCAAAATATTTCTAAAATCTCCGCTCTCTGCCTGAATCCAGCATCTGGGAAAACATACAGCAGCACAGAGGCAAAGCTGGCTTTTTTTCACTCTCCTATGTAACTGCAGTAGACTCTGCTATCAATTGAATTGATTTTTCCAGTATCTGCCAACACCACAGAATGATCCATCCCCAAATATTTCAGCATACCAACCATGAAACTGTCTGTCTTAAGGGTTTAATAGCCACCAGTAGCTGCACCACGAACTGGATATTTCTAATGCATGCAATCACCACCGATTTCATACACAGTCTTTGGAGAGAGACAGCTTCCTCTGTGTTCCATTTTCATCTTAGAGATGGTCATCTTTCTCCACGAATCATAGAGGGAGCTTAAAATTACTACGCAGCTAGGTATCCCCAGGAAAGGGGATTAATTCAGGCTGTAATTAGTATGTACAGTTCCTGCTTAGTTCAGGAGGTCTGAGACAACCGCACTCTGACAGAATACAACCACAAAACACATATTCCTCCTTGGAGATCATCCAACATTTTTGTTTTATGGAGGAATCTATAATTTCAAGGGTAAATTCCAAATTTAATTTACGAGAACAGCAAGTGAAACTAAACTGGCAAAAAGCTATCTTTTTGCTTAGACTTCCTGCCAAAATGCAGAGAAGGCAAGATATGATGGATTTTTTGGTGTTGGCTTTCTTTATGCAAATTTTTTTTCATTTGCTTATTTTTCCTATCCTACTTCTGTTTTGTAAAGAGGAAAAAGATGTGGTGCAGTTAAATAGCCAAATACTAAAGTTACTTCAGGATTTGAAACTAACTTTACAAAAGTGTTCCTGAATCCATTAGTTCTTGACACTGTCAGATTTCAGAACAGCTAATAATCCATCCACCTACTCGCTATTTCAATGAAAGCTGTGAGCTTTGAAGAAACCCTGATAAGGAGGCTGATTGCAACAGACATTCTGTCCCCAAACAAATACAAGAAAAACAGACTAACTGGAGGCCTGTGCAAGTCTCACGAAAAATTAAATATCTGGATGTTGAACATTCACAGGTTCTATTGTCCAACTGGCAACACGGTCCTAATACCAGACCAAACCACAACAGGAAGAATAGGAGTTTGCACAGGAAGACACTGGTGTCTGATTATCTTTAGCTTGGCTTGTTTTAGACACCAAAGGAGAACATTTCAAAGGAAAACGTATGTATAAAACAATCTCTTGCTTGTATTTTGAGATGGGAGCTGAACGCTTCTGAAAATCTGGCACCAACTGTGTGTTATTGTTACCAAATCTGTTTGCATATGTTTTACATTTCATTGCATCATTAACTCTACGTAAGAGGGCAAAGAAAGGGTCAAGGGATCCCCATAAGCTTCCTAATTGTGTACATGACTTATAAAATCCTGAACAGGATTTTATTTTTGTCTTATCCATTACATACTTCGTGAAATCTTGGCAACATTTCAGTTAATGGGATATATAACACAGACATCAGCATAGATACTTCTGACAGGAAAAGGCGATCTTAAAATATGGGTTTGTTGGTTATGTACAAAATGTTCAGAGATTAAATGACCTGACAAGTAGCAAGAAGTGTATCAGAGAAGTTAAAAGGTAATATTTAAAGTATTTTACACTACTGTAACCTAGTAGTTTTACTAATTTATATTGTTTAAAATCTTGAGTTGTAACAGAAGATTCTGAAATCCTTCTATAGTGCTGTCATATTTCCACATCAAATACCTAAACCAAAAAATACATTTTAAATACTTAAAAGTAAGGCTGAAAACAGACAAGTTCTGTGTCACTTGATACAGCACAAGTAATAAGCGTTTGTTTGCACCAGCTGAATCAATGTAGTATTACTTATTTTAAGAAATCATTGAGTCAGCTTTAAATAGTGATCTGTAAGAAATGCCAGGTAGTACTCAAAAGTTTATCTGTCATACTCACAAATCCGGGGATCTCACAGACTGTTTCTCGATTGTTTTGCTCTGGGTCACAGTAGATTCGCAGTTTTTGTATATCAAACTGTAATTCAAAACATAAAAAGACTTTTTTTAGAGAAAATGTTAATAGTCTGATATTAAGTTAAACTATACTCTTCTTAAATTGTATCATCCACAAGATTAAAAAAAAGAACAAAGTATTAAAAAGCAAGAAAAGCTGGAAGCTCTGTGCATTCACTACTTTTCAAAATCAATTAAAGATGCAGAAACATTTTTAGTTAGGCTACTCACAATGATTAGTATGTGCAACCAATTAAACATTCTATAATAGAATTATTTAAAGAAAAACAATGAATCCAAGATTTTCTTTCCTAAAATAGCAGAAATCACCACCCCTAATCCTTGGCAATAAATTCATACACGCACAGCACGAATTACACTGGCTGCCAGCAACATTGGGAAACAGGGAGATGGTTTTGGTTGCTCTTCCCTTATCTACCAGTGTTATAACCCCATTGTAGAAGGCCACCAAATTTGTCAGGCCCAGTTCACCTTTAGTCAAGGCATGCTGGCTGTCACTAATCACCTCCTCATTTTCCATGTGCCTTATTGCAGTTTCCAGGGGAATCTGCCCCATGATCTTGTCAGTGAAACTGACTGGCCTGAAGTTCCCCGGGTCTCCCTTTTTTCCCTTTTTAAAAATGGGAGTTAGGTTTCCCCTTTTCCAGTTAGCAACAACTTCACCAGACTGCCACGTCTTCTCAAATATGATGGATGGTGGCTTAGCAACTTCATCTGCCAGTTCCCTCAGGACATGCTGCTGCATCTCATCACGTCCCATGGTCCTTAGATGGTCTTGAACATGATCTTCTCCTACAGTGGATGGTTCTTCATTTTCCCAGTCCCTCCCTTTTCCTTCTGTGACTTGGGTGGTGCGGCTAGAGTACTTGCCTGTTAAGACTCAGGCAAAAAAAAAAATCACTGAGTACCTCAGTCTTCTCCATATCCCAGGTAACCAGGTCTCTTGTTTCCTTCCAGAGAGGGCCCACATGTTCCCTAGTCTTCCTTTTATCACTGTTGTAACTGTATAAGCTTTTCTTGGCTTTTCTTGTTGCCCTTGATGTCCCTGGCCAGACTTAATTCTATCTGGCTTTAGCTTTCCTAACCTGATCCCTGGCTGCTCAGACAACTTCTCTGTATTGTTCTCAGGCTCCCTATCTGCTTCCACCATCTGTGGTGGCCTCCTTTTCTCATTTGAGTTTGTCCAGGAACTCCTTGTTCATCCATGCAGGCCTCCTGGCATTTTTGCCTCACTTTGTTGGTTGGAATGCTTCACTCTTGAGCTTGGAAGAGGGTAAGAGGAGCTTGGAGATCCTTGAATATCAATCACCTTTTTTGGGTCCGTTCACCTTTAGTCAAGGCATGCTGGCTGTCACTAATCACCTCCTCATTTTCCATGTGCCTTATTGCAGTTTCCAGGGGAATCTGCCCCATGATCTTGTCAGTGAAACTGACTGGCCTGAAGTTCCCCGGGTCTCCCTTTTTTCCCTTTTTAAAAATGGGAGTTAGGTTTCCCCTTTTCCAGTTAGCAACAACTTCACCAGACTGCCACGTCTTCTCAAATATGATGGATGGTGGCTTAGCAACTTCATCTGCCAGTTCCCTCAGGACATGCTGCTGCATCTCATCACGTCCCATGGTCCTTAGATGGTCTTGAACATGATCTTCTCCTACAGTGGATGGTTCTTCATTTTCCCAGTCCCTCCCTTTTCCTTCTGTGACTTGGGTGGTGCGGCTAGAGTACTTGCCTGTTAAGACTCAGGCAAAAAAAAAAATCACTGAGTACCTCAGTCTTCTCCATATCCCAGGTAACCAGGTCTCTTGTTTCCTTCCAGAGAGGGCCCACATGTTCCCTAGTCTTCCTTTTATCACTGTTGTAACTGTATAAGCTTTTCTTGGCTTTTCTTGTTGCCCTTGATGTCCCTGGCCAGACTTAATTCTATCTGGCTTTAGCTTTCCTAACCTGATCCCTGGCTGCTCAGACAACTTCTCTGTATTGTTCTCAGGCTCCCTATCTGCTTCCACCATCTGTGGTGGCCTCCTTTTCTCATTTGAGTTTGTCCAGGAACTCCTTGTTCATCCATGCAGGCCTCCTGGCATTTTTGCCTCACTTTGTTGGTTGGAATGCTTCACTCTTGAGCTTGGAAGAGGGTAAGAGGAGCTTGGAGATCCTTGAATATCAATCACCTTTTTTGGGTCCCTCTTCCCTCCAGGGCTTTATCCTATGGTACTCTGCAAAACGGATCCCTGAAGCACCCTGGTTTTACCTTAACAGTCCTGTAAAGATGTTTCTACACTGACCTGTCTCAACTTACTAATCTTATATCTAGCATTGGGTTTCCCCTTTTCCAGTTAGCAACAACTTCACCAGACTGCCACGTCTTCTCAAATATGATGGATGGTGGCTTAGCAACTTCATCTGCCAGTTCCCTCAGGACATGCTGCTGCATCTCATCACGTCCCATGGTCCTTAGATGGTCTTGAACATGATCTTCTCCTACAGTGGATGGTTCTTCATTTTCCCAGTCCCTCCCTTTTCCTTCTGTGACTTGGGTGGTGCGGCTAGAGTACTTGCCTGTTAAGACTCAGGCAAAAAAAAAAATCACTGAGTACCTCAGTCTTCTCCATATCCCAGGTAACCAGGTCTCTTGTTTCCTTCCAGAGAGGGCCCACATGTTCCCTAGTCTTCCTTTTATCACTGTTGTAACTGTATAAGCTTTTCTTGGCTTTTCTTGTTGCCCTTGATGTCCCTGGCCAGACTTAATTCTATCTGGCTTTAGCTTTCCTAACCTGATCCCTGGCTGCTCAGACAACTTCTCTGTATTGTTCTCAGGCTCCCTATCTGCTTCCACCATCTGTGGTGGCCTCCTTTTCTCATTTGAGTTTGTCCAGGAACTCCTTGTTCATCCATGCAGGCCTCCTGGCATTTTTGCCTCACTTTGTTGGTTGGAATGCTTCACTCTTGAGCTTGGAAGAGGGTAAGAGGAGCTTGGAGATCCTTGAATATCAATCACCTTTTTTGGGTCCCTCTTCCCTCCAGGGCTTTATCCTATGGTACTCTGCAAAACGGATCCCTGAAGCACCCTGGTTTTACCTTAACAGTCCTGTAAAGATGTTTCTACACTGACCTGTCTCAACTTACTAATCTTATATCTAGCATTGGTGAAGAACCAGAAGACATCCCTGAAGCTTGAAAGAATTTGGTTTAGAGTTTAGCTGTATAAAATAAAGCTTTAAAAGCAACCAATAAAAACACTGGCATCAGGTAAGCAAAAGTTTTTGCCATTCTACTCTGTCGCTGTACTCCAGAAAAATGAAAACCACAGAAGTCAGTTTTTCTAGCATAAAGTACCATGACTGCAAAGAGAAAAAAGCCCCGTTACACTTACTAAAATAATAGGCTATAAGTTTGACTAGCAGGGAAAAAAAAGAAGCACAGAAAATTGAGTCTGTCAATACCATGCCTAGTAATATGTGTTTGCAAATTTGAAATGACTGCAGTTCACACCACTTGAATACGTACACAAGTTTATCATCACTACACTGGAAAGCACTTCAGCCAGTAAGATCCTAACGAAACCAAGAACACTCACAAAATAGCACTAGAAAGCATCTGGTTTAGAGCACAAAAAGAGAATGAAAATTTACCAAAGCATCCCTGAAGAAGATTCTTGTATAATATTTTGTATGCAACTCCATCATAAAGGATTTCAAAATACCTTTTCACTGAAAGGGGGTACGCAGATTCATTGAAATATTTCTCTATAATCACAGTTTAAATAAAAATAGCCTGCCAAAGTTTGACTGTTCATGCTTTGCAGAATGCATCACAGTCTCAGAAAGTGGAGAAAGGGAATACATTTTTTTAGGTTACAGAAATCATCTGGAAATATAAAAGTGCAACCTGAGGCAGATTTTGTACTTTTCTTCTAGTACGCTATCAGAAGAGGACCTTATACAATTCAACATTCCTAAAATGTTTTCATTTTTATTTTAGAAAACATGATATCTACTCAGAAACTGCATTACTGTGAATCTACGAAAGTCCCATTTCTGCAGTGACTGAAGAGAAAAAAAACAAGACACAATAACCACAACAAACAACCCAAACACACAAAACTAGAAAAGTGGGATAATCCTGCACTTACTCAGAAACTGCATTACTGTGAATCTATGAAAGTCCCATTTTTGCAGTGACTGAAGAGAAAAAAACAAGACACAACAAACAACCCAAACATACAAAACTAGAAAAGTGGGATAATCCTGCACCAACAGAGAAAATCCATGAGACAATTACAGTTCTGAAATCTCTACGTTCCTTCCAATAAGTGCATTTCACAAAGAGGAACTTTAGTCTATGGACAATGTCACTACCAGAAATGCTGAGTCACACACACAGTATGCCATCCAAGTTTCCATGTACACTTTTTAGAATATGATAATAATAAAATTGAAGCCTGGCTAAAAATACACAAAATTCAGGAGTAACTGAGTAAAGACATGTGAAGAGAGTTAATGAAGATGATGCAAAACACATTAACATATTCTAATAGGAGCAGTAAGGATCATGAAATTTGAGTACAAAAAAAGCATAGCTTTCCAAAAAACTAAAGATAACATCTACTTATGCAAATCAGTGTTTCTTATTATTGTTTCCATTACTGTCAGTCTAATTAGTAATGTTACTACCCCATTGCTACAAATATAAGGAAACTATTTAGCCAACATCTAGAACGCTGTCAACATAATAGTCTTCATCACTGGTCTACACAGCCTATACCTACACAACTTGATGTTTTAACCACCTTTTGGTGACTGCAAAGAGCTGAAGGCAAAGGCACTTAGATGTTCCTCAGAATAGAGGGTTTGGTACACAGTTTTCGGGAGGAGAGAGGGTCCACAGCAGAATCAAACAGTGGCAGTTTGAGTATCAAGTAATTGCAATACGACAGAAACAGAGTTGATACACCTTGTGCTTTCTTCACAGCTACTGATGGAAAAACTTGATCGAAACTCAGCTCTGTCCCTCTTTTACCAGCATAACCCATACACTGATGGACAGAAATCACATGGAAGTGTCAAGCACAAGGGAAATCCCCTGCTTTGAACCACTGTTTCCCAAATTTGGGTGACGCTATTGCATCAAGTTTGTGTTTTGGCAAAAAAAATGCCCCTTGAAGTCAGTAAGACCAATTAAGAACCCACTGCACAGGATATATCAGTTTTGCTGAGTCCTCCTGACCATTTATGTTCCCTCTTAACTACTAAAATTTTCTCTGTTAAATTTCAGCCTAGTGTAAATTAGAAGAGTAAGTTCACAAAAACAGAAAGCACCAACACAATGTTAACCTACCACAGAATTTCTGAATTATTGTGGTTTTAGCACACACTTACCTGTACAGTTTCCTCCTTTCCAGAATACTTTCCTATTTGGGTTAGGCCACTGATGTAAATACCTAACACAGGATGTAACGGCTTCGTTTCAATTTCTTGGTCATCTATATACAAAGTTACAAAGTCTTCTGTTACTAAGAGACGAATTTGATGCCATCTTTCATCAAACAGTGTCTAAGAAAAGTGAAAAAAAAAAACCAGAATTATTTAAAATAAAATGTCTTCAATTTAATTAACAATAAAACTGCACTTCAACACTTAAAATACTGTTAATGGTTGAGATGATCAACATGTCAGGTTTTGTCATACAAAGAACTGTAAATTGTAAAGGCAAAAAGTATTTGCGAAATAATATAATAATTGAGAAGATTATATTTGGCAATAATTAAGCCCTATTTCAAAATTGTTTTATAACTCGCTAGATTTTTTTCAGTCTCTGATCATAAATATGCTCAAACCTGTATTTGTTAAAAATATGAAGGCAGAGACCTTTTTTTTTAAAGCAGTGGTATAAAGTCCCAAACACTTCAGATTTTAAATCATAGTGAAAACTAGTTGGTACTTGAAAGTCTTTCTACTTAATTTCTTATGAAAAAAATCTTAAAGATGACATGATATTGGCAGAAAGAATCACATTGCAACGAATAAACCAAATATTACATTCATCATCTCACAAAACCTCAGGTTTCCAAAGCTCAAGATTTAGTTTAAACAAATAGCATAGTTCTACAAATAATAGAAAACTACCTTTAGAAAATTACCTTTAAAGATTTATCTTACCTACCTTAGAAATGCAATTCAGCATTGGAAGAAATGGCTCTTCTTGAGCATTCATTAATTTCATTAATTTCAAAAACAATCTAGGTCTTTAGCCTAGCCTAAACTAGATGCTTATCTTTTATATAGTGAAATTTAAGATAGATTGGTATTTAATTGGTATTTAATATTAAATTGGTATATGTAAGTTAACTGAAACATACGTCTTTCAGTTTCTTATATATCTTTGTTACTTTTTGTAGACACCAACAGAAATTAAGCTTACTTCACTTAACAGTATATACCCTTAGATAGCACCTCTGTTTCTAATTTATTTTCATTTGAAGATTGGGGTTTTATTTATTTACAATGGCTCTCACTACAAGATAAAAAATAAACAACAGATCAGAATATATAACATCTCCATTTTCCTGAGTAAAAGTTATAAATTACCATAAAGGTTTATTAAATTGTCATAAAGGTTCATTAAATGCATAGTGACATTTATAGTGTTTAGAGACATACAGCTCTAAAAAGGACATAAAATTATTGTTCTCCATAGGCATGGAGAAACACAAAAGTAAAAAAAGAAAATGTTTGTTTCTCATGGTGAAGTTCATGGACACCTGGCACTGCAGGAATAAGATTGATTTGTCACTGTAGCTGCCAGAAACAATTACATAAAATTTATTGATTGAGTTGAAACTGAATTTTCTAACAATTTTCATAACTTGGTAATGAAGGGCTCCATCAGAAAAACTTTTCACTCTTTGTCTTTTTCAACCATCCTTTTTTGTTCACTTAAACAATACTCCCTGCAGTAGGAATGGGAACCTCTGGGCTGCACATTCCTGTACTGCTACAAACGCAAGACTAGAGGCATTCAATCCCCTTCCCTCTGTCTCACATGCAACCAAGATAATCTCCCTTCCATGAGTTGAATACTGAAAGAAAATTACTGAAGAGAGATTGAAGGAGAGCCTTCAGATTACACTAGAAGACAATAAAATTGGTTTGCACAAAGAGGGGAGTCCCTTCAGTGAGGAAAAATAAGTAGCTGAAAGGAATTTTTATTCAACAGAGAACTAGACAAATCCAGACTGAACTCTTATTTTGTAAGCTCCTATTTTCTGGAGAATAAAGTAACTCTCTCTCAAACTGGATTGTTTTCATTCACATTTTCTAGTCTCTACATCAAAGGCAGAAAATACTTTCCAGAATATGTTCAGCAAAGAGCTGTGTGACCCAAAAGAAAAAAAAGAAAAAAAAAGGGTCTCTGTGATCTTCACAATCACCTGGTGGAAACTACTGAGCAGAAAGCATCTGCAACACATTTCCAGTCACAATCACTGTGGATACTCTGGAAACATGAATAAAGTACCTCCCATCAATTTTTAAACGCCTAAGCAGCTAAAAATGAGACCATGCATTTTAAAAAAACTTAAAGGTCAAAGGAATAACTTGTACTTAAATGCATATTCCAACATGATCATGACTTACTCCTTACCCTTACACGAGGTGCAGCAAAAGTAATAACTTGTGTGCCATTTATTAAACTTGTTGTAGTGAATGATAATGTTTTCTCTTCTCCATTAATAGTGACTGCTATCTGTGGTCTCTTATCCAGACTCAGAATTCTCCACAAATCCCATGTCTTTCTTACTTTAAATCTTTGAGTGGAAACAAACACATAGGAAGGAGGCAGCCCTTCTGGAAACACATTCCTAAATAAAGGGGGAAAAAAAAAAAGACAGCACTTGAACATTTGTAAATTTTAAAATAAGCCTCTCACGTCAAGCAAATAAAGAAAAAATCTTACTAAATTTAGAAGTGTATTTATAAATTTAAATACCTTGTCAGTTCTGACAGGTCAATACGAGAAGTTACTTCATAAGCTTTTGCATTAGTGGTTGGTATTTGAATTCTCTTTTTAACCTTTTTCTTCACACCTAATCCTATAAGAATGTCAAATCCTTTTTCATCTCGAGCTGCCACTGGAATTCTTGTCGGACAAACAGATTCTGCAAAGCAATAAATGCAAGTATAGTTCAAAATATGACTTTAAATTTTCAAAAAGTAACCTCCCACCTACCTAATTTTTTGTAGCTGAATTTCAAGAAATGAAAGAGAATTGAGAACTGCCAGCTAACATGAGAGAAGTGACATGTGTAACCCTCAGAGACATGATGTGAGAATACTGAGATGTCATATTTTACTGCAACTACGCTCACATACTATTTTGAATTGTCACTAATAGTAGTTTAAAGATACGACATTATCTGACGAATAATATCTAAATTTCTAAAATTGTATGGTTTCAAAATGCTAGCCAATTTTACATGTTAATTTACACAATACACTAACATTTTGGATTATTGCAGCCTCCCTCCCAACTATAAAATCAGGTTGAAAAAGGACAAAGGTAGAGTTATCTACAACTATTTTTTTCATCTTCTTTTGCTAGAAATTGACTCTGATCTATTTTGCCTGTTACACTGAAATTTTCTTGGAGGTATTATCACTGGTCAAGTATTGTGTGATATACTATCTGCGAAAAGTAATGTTAGCTGAATGTTATCTCTGTTTAATTCTCTTTACACAAAAACAATACTAGGCAGTGGACCTAAGTTGTCTCCAAAAAAAAAAGTGAGATAGCAGAGTGAAGTTTAATGCTACAGCCAACATTGTATTAGAGTAATAAATCAATTAAAAGAAAGCAAATCGCTTTTTCTTTTATTAAAATTAAGCTATTTACAATACATTTTCATCATTCATTTTCCATTGTTTCTTCAGAAAAGCATCAGTTCATAGAAAGGGAAGAGGTTAAGAATACATTCCAAAGAAGGGGTGGAGAGTTCTCTCATCTCCATCTGGACTGGCCATGGGCTGGAAAACTCGTGTTTCAGTGCCAGGGAATTACCAGCTCAAAGGTCCAGGCTGGCTTCTCTTTATAATACCAGCAATGCTGCACAGCTTCTTGCAAACCAAGACAAGGGCAGCCAGAAGCCATGTCATTCTCTAAGAAAATTCAGCTAAGTGCACAAACTATCTATGTTGGAAAGGACAATCCATCCTTTGGGGACATGCCACAGGTACTTGGGGCAGCATCAAGAAGCCACTTATATTCCCCTTAGTTTTCTTTTCCTCCCCACAGCAAAATGGCACCCGATTCCCAAATTAAAAGTATATTAAAAGATATCTATCTGTTTCTACAAGAAAGATTTGAAAGAAAGAACTCTCCACCCACATTTTGGAAACTAAAATGTCTACCTTCTGAATGCTTCCAAAAAAAAAAAAAAAAAAAAGAAATACAAAGTCCAACAAAACTTTCCTTCTCACTCTTCTCAAAACACAGATGAAGGATTTAAGTCAACATACTTAGGATATTAAGTAAGAGTAATCACACGATATTTTTTCAGGTTTCTTCACTGTGCATTGTTATTATGGAAATATTTTTCTAAACTCATTTATTTCAAAGCTTAATAACATATTGCCATTAATACAGATGACAGATAATCATAAAAATTGACAAGAAAATAAACACAAGAAACTTATATCAGTTACAGTATTAGAAATTTGGTGCAAGATAAAAAAATAAATGCAAAAATAGGAGTATGTGAGAGGATTCAATGCCAAAGTAACTATTCTAAACTAATACAATGCAAACTAAGCATGTGTAAAATTATGTATTAAGAAACTATTCCTTATTTCCAAAGGCACATTGAAGAATTACATAAAACCAATCCCAGTAAGGTATATGTTTTTAGGTCTTCTGGATCATTTTCTGGCAGGACTATTTTGATAACTAACTGAGCCATTACACAGGATGCAGAAGTCAGTGGCAAAATTTGGAACTGTCTTTAATGGGAAACGTGTTGTGTTTCCAGTCATAGCACCAATCACAGCACCTCTCTAGCCTATGCTGAATCTTGTCCCTTTTTAGTGTTTTTATGTGGGTTTTAGATGTTTTATTTTTCCTTCCTGAAGCATAAAATAACTTTTTGATGTCAAATCCCATCATCTAGCACAGAGGAACTTTTCTCAGCATCCTCCAGACATGCTTCTGAGGTCTGCTTCTGAGTATTGTTTTTAAATGCATTTCTGACACACAATCTTTTCTGTACTTTGGCTAGAGAATATTAACATTACAGAAACATTCGATTTCCAGAACAAATATTAAATATTTCCCCCAGATATTTACTGGGGACTCTTTTAGCCACATTGTCCTTTCTGGATGACAGGTTCAGCAGGTTTTTTCACTCTAAAAAAAACCACTAGAGTTCCCAAAAGGCATAGGAGAGCCCTCCATCTGCAAGGTCCTTTGTAATAGCACTTCTAGCTACACAAACCACCAAACCTCACCCTCCTTTTTCCAGATAAGAAATACTGCTCCTATGCTCTTATATCTATGGTCACGTAATAATGCAGCTAAAAACACCACAGAGTAAAGGGTAGCATTTTTTTAGACATTAAAACAAAGAACTGCAACATTTTCAAGCAGTTTCAGTTTCACAGCCAAATCTTTGCTTCTTTGCCCTTATGGAACTTCCTCTCCGAGAGGCAAAGGGAATCTTAACAACATGAATAAAATAAGCCACCGCTCAGATATAAAATTTCCAGTTTACTAGCCTTTCAGTTCACCTGCTAAAGACGTTGTGGTTAGAAATGAAGCTGCCAACTGGCTCTGATCACTCTTTGAGAGAGGCATCTCAATGCTAACACGAGGGAGGAGTGCAACGTAAGAGAGTGGAAGCAAAAGGTCACTTTAAGTAAAACAGTAAGTACACTTTTGTATAGGTAGTCAACATTCACATGCTTCTTATTGCTGTAAGAGTCATGTCAAATACTGCAGCTGAATTTTAAAGTGTACGAGTTAATTCTGAAAGCAGAAAATCCATCTTGACACTTCTTACTGCTGTAAGAGTCATGTCAGGATACGAGTTAACTTAATTCTGAAAGCAGAAAATCCATCTTGACAAAATATAACGTCACTTCATCTGAACTTTATTTAAAGAAAATATTGTGCTTATTTAAAGGACTTTCTCCCTGTGTGAAGCTTTATTAAAAAATTTAGCTGCACTTAGCTGATTTAATTTTTGGACTGACCACCTTACTACATCAGCCACAAGGAATTATTATGATTTTCATAAGCGTATCGAGAAATAAACACTATTATCTTCAACATAAGTATCATCATATTTTTTCAATGAGGTTCATGCTCAAAGTGAGAGCAAACAAAAAACTATTTTTCATTCTTACTAAGTGCAGAAATACAGTACAACTGAAATATGACTTGTATTAATTCTTGGTAATAAAACATGTAAAAAATAGCACTGATAAATACTCTCTGTATAACAGAGTCCTGAGTGATGTATTTTAAAAACAATTTGCTCATTTAAATATTTATATATGGGAAAACCATTGTTTTACAAAGTTCTCAGAAAACTCAATGCAGTAATGCTGCTAGCATTCTAAAGCTAAAAAGTCATTTTACAATGTTGGTCTTGGCTAATTCTTCTATAAAATCCTTCTGAAAAAGATCACAACAACAATTCCAGGCACTTTTGCCAAGACACTTTCTTCTGGGTTTTTTAACACATACTAGCAGAAGAACTCCTGTTTGTAATGATAGGCTATCCTCTCAACTGTCAAGAAGAAATACTAGATTGTGGATGAGTATCAGCCACACCTAGGAAAAGGATAAAGTAAGCCCTGTATTCTCAGCACTATGAGAACTGCTCAACTATTTTAGGGTTTCTAAAGCTTATCAAACACAAAAAAATTGGGGCTTAGGGCAAAATGCTACATATTGAAATTAAACACACACTGTGTTACAGCACCTGAATATACCTCTTTGTTTAATGGAGAAAAAAAAAAACATTTTGGGAGTGATTTGCACAAACAAGATCAAAATGAAAGACAATCATAGTAAAGATTTTTAGGTTCCTTTTGTTACAGTAATCCTGTGTTCTGCCTGTGAGACAGAGAAATATGGGTACAGAACTACATTCTGCATATCTAAAATATTTTATAATCAATTACATACCTTCACAGAGTTTCTGCTTTATAACTTCTTTAATTCTTGATATTGCAATGTAATCTTCAACATAAAACACATAAGTTGATGAAGGCTTGTTGGCAATAGCTTTAAGTTCATCCTCCTCAATTTCTGAGCCAACACCAATAGCAAATAAAGTGATTTTATTTTTCCTTGCTTCTGCTGCTACATCTTTGACTTCATCTTGTGATTTTCCATCGGTGAGAACAACTGCTATTTTTGTTAAAAATCTTGAAGATTTTGCAAAGAGATGGTCAAAGGCAAACTGAATAGCTCTTCCTGTTCTTGTATTTCCTCCCAAGTAGTGTATGGACTCCATTTCCCTGATGAGGTTCTTGGTGGATTCATGAGTTCCGAGGGGAATTTCAAGTACAGGGTAATCACTGTACTGGACAACTCCAACTTGAATAAACTTTGGCCCTATGTCAAAATTTCTTGTAATATTGACCAGCCAGCTTTTGATTATTTCAAAGTTTTCTGGGCCAACACTGTAAGAGCCATCTAAGATAAACACTAAATCTGCCGGAGCAGTTCTGCAACCTAAAAACAAAAACAAACAAACAAACAGAAAAACAAAACAAACCCCAAACAACTATTTTAATAAACTCTTCCACCTTCTTCTTCTACAGGAAATATTTCTCATATCAATTACTGCTTGTATTAGAATGTCTATTGACAAAACTATTCCATTTTAAAAAAATCAGCTGAGTTTATCAGAGAAAACACGATTGTTTCTGTAAGCTACACAGATCCAACGTGGTATCTAAAAACCATACCATCTTCTGTTTTTTACATTATCACCAGAAACAACTATGAAAATTTCTGGAATTTAGTTCCTTAGCTGGCAATTGCATTTCATGCAATCAGCAGAGAGGAATACCTTTTGGGTTTTTCCATATCTCTGTCTGCAGAGATAATAAACTTAAAAACTCATTTTTGTTAGCAAACCAAGCACACTGCTAAGGAAGACTATAGCCTGAACACTCCAGAATCCAGCAGTAACATCCAGTCCTTTTACAAATACATTTTAATTGACTTCTGACACTGGTACAAGGCACTTACAAAACTAGCTATTACCAAATCCTGAATCTCGACTGAATGTTGCATATTCTGATTTTAGTAGAAGAGAGATGCTCAGGGATCAAGTTCAACCTCCAGAATATAAGATCACATAAGCATTTAACAAATATAATGTAACTACATGATGACTTAGGCAATGATTCTGCTCTCCTACCTGTAGTCACTTAAAATTGGAGCTATTAGAGAAAATTGCTAACTAGAGGCCATGGACTGATACAATCATTTCTATAGGACAGTTCTATCCATCTTTTATGCACATCCTCAGATGGAGGGAGTAACTCTCTAGAAAAGAGATCACCTTCCATTGACTGTGAGAGGAGCATAGACAACTGACACACGAGGTGCCAAGGAGATGGACAAAATCAGGAGAGATTATTTTGATTCCATGGCACATGGGGTCATGGGGTTGCTGTGTATTACTATGCTTTCTGTTTTGTGAAAGGCTGCAGCTCCACCAAAGGAGGAAGAGCTTTAACTTGTCCTGACATCTGCTTATGGACGCTTCTGTTCAGGTCAAGATTTCACCTTCCTTGACCACAGTTTGCTGGAGAGATGCTTTTGCGATGCAGGTGGAGGTGAAGAGAAAGGACACTGGGAAAAGGAGCAAGGGGCGAGCAGAGTGCATCACTCCGGTGTAGGGATATGAATCACAGAGTAACTTCAGTTGGAAGGGACTTTGGACATCATTGGACCCTGCTGAAAGTAGGCCCAGCTTAGTGCAGGCAGACTGAAAAAAATAGATGTCCTTCTAGAGACCAACAGGAATGTTATGGAGTTTGTTGTAAAATACTGAAAAAGTCTGGACTGGGAGCAAAACTGGAGGAAAAAGACAAGATGACCCTGAAAGTCTCACTGCAGCCAGAGGAAAATTTTCCACACTCCGTTTATTCAGCCACTTCGTTTCTTAAAAAGCTACCTTTCTTTAACTTTTTGTTTTCCATAAACAAGATTTATAGTACAAAACTTGGTTTGGTGGGGTTTGAGATGCTAATTTTGATGAATATGCAAGAAGGTCTGTCCCAGAGCTGGGGTTATCTCAGCTTCCTCTCACAGAGCCTTTATTTTTCTAATTTAGTTTCTCTCGTAACATTAAGCTATTCAAAACAAATTCTGAAGAACTGAAAATATAAATACTCAAGATACAAGTTTAAATCAAGACTGGAGCTTTAAAGTTCCATCTGTCACTTTGGGCATTTCCAAGACAATAAAAGAAATAAAGATATTCCCTTCTGTCCTGGTTTCAGCTGGGATAGGGTTCATTTTCTTCCTAGTAGCTGCTCTGGTTTGGATGTAGTATGAAAATAATGTTGGTAACACATATTTAGTTGTTGCTAAGTAAGGCTTATATTGAGGCAAGGACTCTTTCAGCTTCCCATAGAAGCTGAGAGAGAGCATAGACAGGACAAGCTGGTCAAAGGGATATTCCATACCACACATGTTATGCTCAATATATAAATGGAGGTTGGCCGGAGGGCAGGAATGCACAATTGCTGCTCAGGATGAAGTGAGCAACTGATCATCACATTGTGAGGACTTGTATTGCATCACTTATTTTGTATATTTTTTTACCACTATTATTATTTTCTCTTCTGTTACTGTTCTTATTAAACTGTCTTTCTCTCAACCCACAAGTTGTTTTTTTTTCTTTTTCTCCCTCTTCTCCATGCTCTAGTGTGGAGGGGGAGAAGGGAAAGAGTGAACGGCTGTGTGGTCCTAGTTGCCAGCTGGGGTTAAACCATGACACCTTCTTCAAGGGGAAATATTTAAGTTACTTATCATATATGATAGGACTGTCAACCGGAAAATTATACTGGAAAAAAAATGACCATCAACAGAAGTGTTCATGTGGACTTGAAAACGGATACTGTAAATTCAAGGCATGCTTTGAAGTTGTCCTTATCTGAAATATAAAAATTAAGACTTACTTGCTCTTGTTTCGCCATCTTCAGCTGAGATGTAATCATGAAGTAGCAGAACTAATAGCATCTGAAAAAATGTTACGATCTGTGCCATGGGTATTGTATTTTCAGGGTCTTGAGATTAAACTAGATGGGGAAGAAGTGAAAAGAAAATACAGTGTTATTATATCACCAAAAAAATCCAGACTTCTGTGCTTTAAAACCCATGCATGAGGAACAGCCTTGAATCGCATCTGCAAGCCCAGAGGTAAAGCCAGCCTGCAATGGACCACAGACCCAAAAAGTGTTGTCAGGCATGCAGGCCCGAAACTGAGATTCTAAACTCAATACCACCCATCAGCCTTTCTGTGGAAGCTCAGTTTTCACCAAGGCACATTCATATACTTCTCCTGCTAGGTAAAGTCATGTAGGTCATTTTCCCATATTTTCCCATATTTATGAGAAAATCTCTAGACCATGGGAAAAAAAAAAAAAGCTCAATTCAGGACAAATTTTCAGTAGCAGTGCAGTGCAATCCACTGCACTACCCTTCAGTGTCACTAATTTAAGGATTTCACATCTAGCCAGAAGACAAAATCATAGAATCGTAGAATAGTTAGAGTTGGAAGGGATCTTAAAGATCATCAAGTTCCCCCCCATTATTCCTAGATAAATAGGAATCATATTCCTATTCCCCTAAATATTCCTCTTCTCTCTACAGTCTTTGCTTTGTCAGTCATGTTAGTCTTTATCTATTATACACTAGTTTATGACTAACATTCTCGCTGCTTTTTTCAGCCCATTTCCTAGAATTCAAATGCCTTCCTTGAATAAGGCCAAGACTCCTTCCATTTTCAGATCTTTTTCTTCTAGTCACAAACCTTTACTTATACCCATACCAAGCTCTCACTAAAAAGTATTTGTTACACAACAAAATTAAAAGTCAATATATTGGGGGGAAGATGAAATCTGTGTATATTTGTCCTTTTTATTTTGCTAATCTTTAATGTTGAACTCTTCAGGGTAAACAGGCAGTCCACCACCACACTATCAGAATAAGGTACTGGTAGATGTTCTGAAACTTCTGTAGCGCTGGAAAGTATTATTCACCAAAACACAATTCAGAATGACTATTGCAAGTGTCTCTTAGGAGAAGAAATAGGTAAGTGGAAAAAAATAATTTTCTTTTCCACGACTATTATGGGAGTAAACTGACGAGAATGCCATTTAATCACTATAACACACTGAGCAGCCATTCAGCAGCCAGTATCTGCTACAAAATTCTACACTAATTAAATGTGGAACTTTTTCTCTAAAGATGTATATATTGGTATGATGTTTTTACGAAAACTGTTTGGGAAAAAGGGATTACAGAGTTGTAGGGGCAAGACAGTAACAAATAGAGAGGTAGTAATTTCAAAGTCGGGTTCATTTCTGGTAGATCCATGATTTGTATTAGCCAAATAGAATATGTGCCACAAAATCAGTAAATTCATTTACTCTAGCTTTTCAGTCAGCTGCTTTGCTTTTTCCACTGCTTATGGAAAAGCACTCATTCCATTAAGACAAAAAAAAAAATAATAATAATCATCTCTACAAACAACCTCAAGAAATGCACAAAATTCAGTTTCCAGAAAATGCTATTTCTACCTATCATAATCACCCAAAGTTAAGAGTGCAGAAACATAATTATTAGGTTATTAAATATCACCTTCAGGTTACAGATAATTGCAAGGTAACACCATACTTTGTTATTCATACTATCTTGCATCAGGATTGGTGAGAAACCAGATGAAGCACTTTGGGATCTATGGGATAGAACATAAGATTCACTGTTCCAATATTGCTACACACATACTGGGATGTCAACTTCATTTAAATAGATTAAGTGGCAGTTTCTTGTCTCAGCTATTTGAAAAAGGATCTGTTTAGACTATGAAATGAAGCATATGTAATTACACAGAATAGACATGTAATACATGAGAAAATCTTACCATAGTAGAAATGGACAATTTAATTTGATCATTTCAGACTTGATGGTTTGTAAGATTCATCATTTTTAAATCACATTCAGCCCTTTCCATGGCAAGTGTTTACTGAAGGGTAAAACACATCTCTCACAAGGCCAAATTGAGCGATACCAAAGAAGAACATATGAAATTAAATCTATGTGGGAATATGAATAGCAAGCAACCAAAGAAGGACAACTACATCCTTTGAAAATATCAGAAAAAATGTCAGCCCATAACCAAAACAACAAAAAAAAAGACAGACTACTGTACAGAAAGCTGATATGTATCAGAAACCCACAATGTTGGCCCCAGCAAACAATAAAATCCTATAGATTACTCCTACCAACAAGCCCAAAAGAAAAAGGTTCAAAAAAATTGATAAGCAATAGCTGCGAAAAAGATGGTGAGGAAAATATCACAACAGTACATTAACTAATGTTTGGTGTTTGTCATCTCTGTGGTTGTCTAAATGGTTATTTATGTAAAATCCATAGAATTTATGTAAAAGGAAAATAAAAAACAAGCCACTTAGTGACTTCACTGCATCAGTCTTCACTAAGAAGAGTACAGGGACTGCTACCATTAATATTGCATCTTTTTTTTGTAAATAAAACAGCACATTCAATCTACAAAATTATTTTAACACACAACCCACAGCACAAATCTTGCATGTGCTCCGTGCCATAAGTGCAGGAGCTTCAGGTCAGGCGGGGACATCAGGATCGTGCTCTCTGGCTCAGCTCTCTGTTCACCAACCCCTGCAGAAGTCATTAATGCCTTCCTTAAACTGCACCGACTCCTTTCATCTCTGCTCATCCTTCCACAAGCATTTACTCACTGGTGCCTTCAGGGATGAACCCTCCAGATGCACAGGAATGAGAGAAGCTACAGAGGAGAGGAAGATGCTCAGAGCTAGCTGGGTGGGATGGGGAGAGCAGGGGTCTACAAGGAAGCCCTGTGCCCCTGAGGAAGGAGGTGCTCCACAGAGACACTAATATTTCAACCATGGGAGAGAAGAAATGCTGTGAAAGCAGCATTTATTGGCTGTTCTGAAGTACAGAGAGCATCAGGGAGCCTGGTTTAGGAGCAGAGGGGAAATGTCAAAACCACTCCAAATAGGAGATGAAGGGTGTTACAGGGGACCTAGAAGTACGGGAAGGAAAAATTCATGGGGATATGCTGTGGTGTGCTCCACTCCTACATCCAGCAGAAAGGTGCTGTCCTCTGAATTTTTCTGTTCGCTGTTCTCCTTCTACCATTCATTTGCATTTCTCTCATTCATGTATATTTTTTAAGCAACAGGCAAAAATTAATGGCAGACCCCTCCTATGACCCTGCTGGTCAGCTCTCATCAAGTTGTCTTAAAACTCTGTAAAACAGGAGTCCTGAAAGATAAAAAGGCAGAACAAGAAATCCATACATCCAGCAGAAATGTCAGCTCTCATCAAGTTGTCTTAAAAATCTGTAAAACAGGAGTTCTGAAAGATAAAAAGGCAGAACAAGAAATCCTTGCAAGCTCCTCCTGGCCTCAGGAGACAGAGAGAACTGCTGTTCCCCATGCAGCCCTGGCCTCGCAAGAGGGACACATCCAAACGTACTCTCACTCCACCAGTAAAAGAACTAATACTGGGAATACCTTCCCAAGCAATCAGGCATCAGTGGCGGGGAGCACAGGAGGAAATTACAGGACAGGAATCATGTATGTCTCACATCTCGCAGTGAAGAATCTCCATTCTTCATTACTGAACGCTATAGCAGCCTTCAGCGTACGTCTTTAATCTTGAAAGACATTAAAGTAATTAAACTATCACATCACAGCAAGATTTCTTTTGGTGAAAACCATGTTCCAATTTATATTTCTTAAAAGGAATCAGTAAAATAATTGGCAAGACAAGTTTATCTGATTTGCAGATTCCCTCAACGGATCAATTTTCTCATCTATTTATGAGTCCTTCTGTATTTCATTTAAAACGGTGCCTGAAAAATAGGAGATGCTGAACTTGAGAACTTCATTATTAGTATAAAGCCAAATAACAATTTAGCAATCCAAAATGGACTTAGAAACCAAAATTAAAAGGATAAACCCAAGACTTAAGCAACCAGCCAGTAAGGATTCCAGGAATTATCTAGTGTTCAATTTATTTGAAAATAATAATATAGCACTGCACTTTTTAACAGTCAGAAAAAAAAAAAAAAAAAGCCAAACCAACAATTCCAGAGACAAAAAGTCTGTGTCTTGTCAACACAGTAATTATAGCACAGGCAACAGAAGGGTACTTGAAATTATTTACAGAAAATAATTGCCCAAGTGCCTTACTGCCACCACAGAGAGGCCACCATTAATATCAACCCAGGATCTCTCCACTGACATTAGCCAAAATTCATCACTGCTGATCATGTCCTCTCTATCTCCAGGTTTCTTAAGAGAAATGGAGAAAGCTGTCTCTATTGTGGTCCATGGATGTGCTCACTGCTTTCTTCTCTGTCCCTGTGCGCTAAGGGACAGTAAAACTGTCCCAGCACTGCACAGGCAGAGGGACACAGGATTCATGCTTGCCCTTTATTTCATCTGCTAATAGTAGCCAGGACTCGATGATCCTTATAGGCCCCTTCCAACTCGAGATATTCTATAGTTCTATGATATCATACTAAGCTATGGGGAAAAAATATATATATATTTAAAATATAAATTTTAAGCCCTGTCTTTTTCTAAATTACCTGATGCGATTAGTTTGTGGCTTTACCAAGCATAGCCAGGAAAACACATTTATCAAATTGCTTTCCCACCTCTCAGTTACACCAAACCACTTTTAGTATATGGAAGCTCATGGAAGAGCAAATCATAGAGGGTTACTAAATAAAAACACAGACAACGCATCCAGCTCAAGTAAAGGGCTGCAGACTGAGAGAGTATTAGTGGAGAAATAGCATATGCGTTACTGTATTTTTCAAGGCAACCCCCACGGTTATTTCATTTTTCCACCTTAAATGGGACAGTGCACTGCACCCAAAGGCTCTCTAATTCTGGTGAGGCACAGAGTGGCAGAAGCAAGCCTTTGGCTGTCTCCCACCTCCACAAAGCTGTTTAAATTAGAGCTTCAAGGGCCTGTCAGGCATTAACTGAGACAGGATATGGAGTTGGGTGGACCTTTAGTATGACTCATTATGGCCATTCTGCTGTTCTTCACTATGCGCTTTTCATCTTAGTTTTTTTACGTGCCACTTTGTTAGCAAAAGGGATGTTTAGAGTGAGCAGAAACAGTCCCCTGGAGTAAAATCAGCTCTGAGGAAAAAGGCCTGGGAGATCTTGTGGACAACAGGATGACCATGAGCCAGCAATGTGCCCTTGTGGCCAAGAAGGCCAATGGCATCCTGGGGGGCATCAAGAAGAACATGGCCAGCGGGTTGAGGGAGGTCATCCTGCCCCTCTACTCTGCCCTGGTGAGGCCCCATCTGGAGCACTGGGTCCAGTTCTGGGTCCCTCAGTTCCAGAAGGACAGGGAACTGCTGGAGAGCGTACAGCAAAGGGCCACAAAGATGATTAAGGGCCTGGAACATCTCTCTTATGAAGAGAGGCTGAGGAACTTGGGTCTTTTTAGTCTAGAGAAGAGAAGACTGAGGGGGGATCTGATCAATGCTTATAAATACTTAAAGGGAGGGTGTCAAGAGGATGGGGCCAGTCTTTTTTCAGTGGTGCCCAATGACAGGACAAGAGGAAATGGGCACAATGAGTATAATAAGTTCCACCTAAACGTGAGGAGGAACTTCTTTCCTGTGAGAGTGGTAGAGCACTGGAACAGGCTGCCCAGAGAGATGGTGGAGTATCCTTCTCTGGAGACATTCAAAAACCGCCTGGACAAGATCCTGTGCAACCTGCTCTAGGTAGACCCACTCCGGTGCGGGGGTTGGACTTGATGATCTCCAGAGGTCCCTTCCAACCCCATATGATTCTATGAAAATGGTCTACCTTGCACAGAGAGATCCCAAACTACTTATGTATAAGCCTCTGCTCTGAGCCCCTGAACAAAGGGGTTTTAGACTACACCAGATATTTTAGAGTATCTTTGATACTTGCATCAAGACTTGGGCAAAGTAAATGAAAGGTAAAACCATAGCAGAGCTACTAAGCATCAGACCCTCTTGAACTGTGACCCACAAGACCCTGTTCTCCACCAAAGCAGAGTTAGCCGAGTTCTATTTCTACCTTCACTAAAGGAAGGAGAGAAAGAGGGTACAACAAAGCTTGGCGGCATCAGCCCGTGCAGGGTCAGAGGCAGATGAATTACAGCCTCCCCAATGCACATTCAGTTGTTGTCGCATCTAATAGGAGGAAAACCTGAGTGAGGTTTGGAAATTGGTGATATATTGGCTCACCCACATGCTGTGTCATTTTGGGCAGCTTTAACCAATTGGACAGTTCCTGCAGCCAGTTTCTTGCTTTCCCCTGGTCATCACAATTTTGCTGTGCAGCAGCATTTGCACAAACAGGGCCACTGAACACCTCCAGCTGGGAAGAAAATTGAACTCAGGTTTCCTACGCACTGGACATGTGGTGCAGCCATTACTGACACTAATAGCTGCTACTCAATTTTTAGATGAATTCAAGACTGCCTGTGTGCTAGAAAGTGGAAAAGGCCCAGAACAGCTTTGCTATGCAGAAGTGCAGGGAAGCTCAAACAGCAGCATCTCCTGAAATTCTTAGCATAGCAGAAGAATTTCACATCCAAATTAAGTTTTCAGTAGGAAATTTAGGTGCCTAAACAGGTTAGGCAGTATTTCCCCTTTGCATTTGAGATGCTTAAAAGCAGCACCTTCCGTATCTCAAAAGGCAGTTTACTGATGCAGTCCTTCTATAGCCAGCTTTCCAGCTCGCAGAGAAGTATATCATTTTACTTTTCCCAGGAATACTCTCTGAAAAAACTTTCCATTTAGAGCAATTTAAAAATCTTCCAAAATCAAAAATATTTGCTCTTCAGTGGAATTTTGTCACTGTTCAAACTTGAGAATGTAAAGGGAGAGACAGATTTCCTTTCTCTGAAAACCTGGCTTCTCTGCTGCATGAAGAGTTCTTGCTGAAGAACTACACTGAAAGGAGGATCTCCTTCCTTCACTTCTTCCCATTGCTAGTAGCTTCCTAGGAAGGAAGCCAGGAAGGGTATGATTTTAACCTTTTCCAGCATTCCGAGAAAATAACCAGACTAAAGGTTATATATATTATCTTGCCTTCCAAGTCTAAATTATCACTTCTTTCATATTACATCACTGTATAAACATCTCTTAATTCAACTAGAGATTGTTAGGTTTGGCCTACAAAGGAAAAAATTTCAAAACATTACAACAATAATGACTGAAAGGACATACAGGAGATTCTTTACATTTCCAAAACTTATGCAATACTACAGGAACTGTACAACAAGAGAAAAGCAACCCTGAAAATTAAATAATGTGGAACAGTAATGCAATATTGCATCACCTTTTTTTTATATTTGTTCTGTTTTCAGAATTAATGGGTTTTACAAATAAAATGCCAGGGCAATTTACATTTAACTATTTATTCCTAACTCTACCTTATACAACCAGTCCTAAGTATTCAAAAAGTCTATGAGGTTACTCAAAGTCAGTAACTTTTAAGAAGTAATACATCTGAACCTGTATTTATTTCCACTTGGATTTCAGTCCCATTCTGCATTCATGTTTTCCACATATTCTTCCTCTTCATTTATTTTTCTTGGTGGCCACAACTGATGGGCTTGTTATACGTGCAAACATTTAAAAGAATGACAGCATTTCCTGGGAAGGGTAAGGCTGTGAAGACATCATTAATTTAGGCTCGGTTTACACATACGTATATGTACATAAACACAAGATTGTACATAAAGTGATAAAAACTCCCACATTTCTTTCTATGTTGGAATTAACCATTTTGACATAATCACAAGTATAACTGCACTCATACCAGAAGTGCTCTACAACATTGAATATATGATTACAGAGTAGTTCAGATGAATTTTTATTAAGCGGGGTCAAGAAAGAAAACTATGAGAATACATGGCTAGAGAGTACAGTTAGAGTACACAGTTTGAGATATTTTATTTCCTAACCCTGAAATCAATCAGAAAGCATTGCCCTTTAAAAAGAAAAAGCTAACAGGGCTTTTGCTTGGGCCCTCCCTCCCATTCCCACCACCTTTGCTGTCCTTCCTACAACGGTGGCAAGAGTAAGAAGCACTGCTTTGTTTCCTCTCCCTCTAAAAGTCTGAAAAGCCTACCTGACAGGCAGACTAAAGAACAGAGATCTCCAGACAGAGCTGGAGAAACACATGAAAGAAGTGAGGAGAGATGCAGGCAAAGACCTATTGCAGCTGGGTGAGTAGGTATGTAAGGTTCACAGCTGCAGCAATGGGACCTGTGCAGCATTGACGGCAAAGCGACCTGGGTTAGCTGAAGGTGAATGTCCAAGCACCTGCAGAAAGTGAATGAAGACTGGAGACCTCAGAGAAACAGTAGCATCACATCTTATATAGCATCACATCAGTCTCACCTGTCTGCATGTACATCTGTGGTCCCTCTAGTATGCACTACCATCGTCTGTTCTCAAACATTATTTTGGATTTCTCCCCCTACTTCAAGTTTATGTCTGACATTTCATTCATTTGTGCCACAGTCACAATTTAAATCTCTCATTAAAAATGCCAGTGTTGCCCAAAGTACTGACAAAACAAATCAATCTTCTCTCCAAAAGACATTTTAGGGATAGGTAAGAAAAAAGCCACAACAATGGACCACTAGTTTACATGAAACTATCCTGCAACATGATTACAATTTCTGTTAATAGAGATATTCAATATACTCAAAATAAACCCCTAGGAATTAGTACTACACTCCATATTTATAACTTTGATATATAGAGTACATAAAGTATTATGCAGATTGCAGA
Source organism: Calidris pugnax (assembly GCF_001431845.1). Taxonomy (NCBI): domain Eukaryota; kingdom Metazoa; phylum Chordata; class Aves; order Charadriiformes; family Scolopacidae; genus Calidris; species Calidris pugnax. Next base: position 381,032 of record NW_015090899.1, read on the forward strand.
AAAGCACAGAGAGAATTAAAGATACTAACATATTGCTGGCAGATTTCAGAAAGAAGGCTTTATACCAGCTGTAAAAAGACTTTATGCCAACTTTGATGCTGTACATCAAAGACCAACATAAGCATTCGATACGTATTTTAACCCAAGCAAGAAGAAATATATTCCTGAAAGCAAAGAATCCTCTTAAGTGGGATGGCTAACTATTTATTTTTCTTATGATTCAGTAAAGCACAGCAAACCCACAGACTCCTCCAGTCTACAGCAGAGAAAGTTTGCATTCCTGCTCCAACATCTGAAGTCACAGAAGGCTTGCATTTTTAAATCCAATTTATTCTGGCACTTTGCATTTTGTTGGATTTATTCCCGCTCCAAGAGGATGCTGTGCCAGTGCTGGCAATTAGTTATTACAGGTTAAAGAAAAAGGAGGCTTACCACAGCATTTGAGCTGCTGGATTGATACACGATTGATAGGAAAACAATATAGGATGGGCAACTTATGTAAGCAACCGTAGTTGGCAGCTCATCATTCTGGCTGCAAGAAATGAATTTGAGGTCTCCCTGGAAACCATGATTTCATCCCGTCTGTGAAAAGCCCATACTGTTATTTCTCTCTTTATCAAGCAACTTGAGATTCTACAGAATTTTCTCATCTTGGACGGACCCAGGGAAAACAAAACAGCCAATCAATAGGATAAAATCTGACACTCAAATTGTATAGTTGAAGTTAACTAGCGTACGATAATGGGATTCTGCGTAAGAAACGTTTGAACCTACTCCTACAGGAAATCCAAAAGTTCAAATTTTGAGTGTGCACACATATGTGTGTCTATATTGCCAAACAGGGAAACAGCAAACAATTTAATCCAAATGACTACCTGGAGCAATAATTTAGGAGACCATTTGGTCTGAGCTAAGGAATGTACAGTTCAATTGGGCCAGTGCCAATTGTTGGTAAACAGAAGAAAAACAGTCATTGGGGCACATAATGCAATAGTAGGAAATTATATATAATAATTATATAGAATTACGTATAATTGTATATAACTTAGCACTGAAACCACCATAGAAATTGGCTCAAGTCTGAGAGAAAGGTACAACAATCTCTAACAACGAATGTTGATAGAAAGAGGCATAAAGGCAACATAAAAATGGAACCAAACCAAGTGAGAACTTCTCATGCAATTTTAAGACTAAATTAGGATCACGCCAAGTTGACAAGAGACACAGAGAATTGTTCATTCATTACTGCTTTGGTCTCAAAGTCCTCAGAAAAGCAAGCCAGTCAAGGGCTCAGAAACGCTGTCAGTGCTATCAAATTCAGCTAAGTCCTGATATGTCAGATACACATTTCTGCCAATAGCTCCTCACTTACTTCTTTCTTTTCCCCTAACATTTATTTTCTTTCCACCTTTTTATTTTTGTCCTCCACTTTTAAGAGCGGATAGGGCAAGCCTACCTAAGATGTTATTTGCAATGTGATGACTGCGACATTTGCTTTGAAAAAAGAGAGAAGTAGTAAGAAATACACAAGAGGTCATTTAACATAAGTTTGCTATGTGAAGGAAAGAATAAGTCCATGGGGTCTGTTTGCATCCTGCAAGTAAGGGCCAGCATCAGAAATGGAAGTTCTATTTTCTGTCTTCCTATCTTTTTTTTTTTTCTGTTCATTGTCTTGTTCATTCCTCAAACAGGTTTAGATTCCAGCATCAAGGTCAATGAATCAAGCCTGCTAGTTATTCATTGTCCTTTTCCACAACTTATATTTAATGCTATTCTCAGCATTAAGTGCTGTCAAATGCTGGAGGGGATAAGAATAATGACACAGACCCCTGCTTTAGCTGAAGTTTTCAAAATTGTATTTGAAAGCTTAGTCCTTTCCAATTTTTCAACTGTCTTTCCTCTTTTTCCTTCATTTTTCCAGAAACATTCAATAAAAGGCAAAACAATTTGATTTTTTTTTTTTAATAGCAAACCATAGCCATGGGAAAATCTGATTAAAGTCTCTGTTCAAGCTTCAAAAATTGATTTTCTTGTTTTATGCTGTAGAATGAACGGATGTTTATTACATTTAACTTAGTACAGATAAAGGCATTATGAAGTAGACTGGCCTTTAAAACATTTGATTATTTTGTTAGCATTTTGACAATGATATATAAACTCACTGACATCAAACCAAGAAGGGTCATATGAGGTAAACAGACAAAAAAGAAATGTACGTTTTCCAATGCTATGGGTTTTATATAATACTTTTTTTTAAATTAATTTTGTTTTTACTGAAAATATTGGTAAGTCATTCAAAGGAGGCTGTGACTGGAAATAATTGGAGTTCTAGAGAAATTTAGGACCTGAACTGCAGAAAACTTTGCAAGAACTCCAATTGTCTTCAGAACCCCTAATATTTTAAACAGGTTTCTGAGGGAAGAAAAGAGAAATTTAGCACATTCATGCTCAAAGAGAAAAAAGATAAACATTTGCTCTTTTAAGTATATCCAAAATTTGGTACTTGGAGTAACACTCACAGTTCCAGATACGGTACGATCCCACACAAAAATTAAAACTATGCAAAATGCCATCCAGCACTGCACATGTCTCTGGATATTCCCTCCCCAGAAAATCCCTGTGTATTCCTCTGCTTTCAGCTTTGTTTCACACAGGTAAATAGCATTAAGAAAAAATACAAAGTAAGCCGGTAAGACACCACACAAACCTCACCCTGGCTATTGTAAATTGCTTTCTGACATAGGAAAAACACCAGTGTATCCCAGTCCCCCGAATAGGCGTCTGAACAAGCAGCTGAAAGCACACACATTTAGAAGAGAAATGCCATTTCAACATCCATACAGTGAAGTGAAAGTTCATCTGCTTTGCCAAAGCCATTATGCACGATCTTGGAAAGAGAACTGATCATCCAGGATACTTTTGTCATCTAGTTTGACCCCCTAAGCTATAGATTGTACACAAGAAACTATATTAAACTGCATTTTTAAGAAAAATATCTAATCTTGTTTAAATGACTCGAGTGCATCCCTCATGTTCCCAAACCCCTTAATCTTTTCCACTGCTTAATCAGTTCCACTTTTAAGAAAGTGCATCTTATTTCAAAGATTAATTCGTCTGAACTTCCAGCCGCTAGTTCTGCCTACGACTTTCTCACCAAAACTGACAGGTCCCCTGGACTTTGTTCTATCGTTATGTATACACAGTCCAAGCCACCACTCCCTGTCCTGTCTTGCATATACTAAACAACTTGACCCTCCTAAGATCCATGTTGCTATAGTTGTTTGCCAAATCCCTTCTCCATTTTGTTGCTTTCTTTTGAACTCTACTTTTGACATCATGATTTTGAGGTGTGGACATAGAACAGGGCAAAATATTTGTTATTGTAAGATCCCAAACGAATTCCCAGCTTCTACTCAAAAGCCCTGTCCTTCACACATCCAAACTTGCTGCTCTATTTTGTCCCAACCCTGGAGCAACAGCACATATTGAGGTGGTTATCTACTGAATAGTGACACCAAAAAAAGCCAACATCTCTGAAGTAACCTACAAAGAATAAACTGGTGACAATGATTATTCAGGGTGATCTTGGAAGCACTGCTGTTTGTAGAAATCCCTCATTGTCTGCTAATGAACCTGTTTCTAATTATTTAAAGAATGGAATGAATGGCCTTTGCTGAAGCAATTTTGCTCCTCGGGGGCAGGAGGAAGGCATGTAGCATTGCAACAAGCCACTAAGAGAGAACCAAGAAGAAAGTCAGATGTCTGGGAGGACTCAGTAGGACTCCTGGAGCATGGAGAGTGAGGATGGCGAAGCTGCATGCAATCCCAGTCAATATTGTTCTGGGGTGGTCTAAGTGGGAGACAGGAATAAAACTGGGGTCTTTTCCTCTCTCTCCCATCCCCAACTTCCCTACCTGAATGCCAATAAAGCCGCGGTGAGATCTTGAGGCAGTCTGCAACCACCTAGAAGGCAAGCGTAGAGGAGATGGAGGCAGACTCTCCCCACAGCCATTCAGTGCAAGGGTGAGGGGAAACGGGAACACGTGGGAACAGAGGAAATGCCATCTCAATGTAAGGGCAACATTTTCCACTAGGAAGATGGCCAGACACTAGAAGAGGTGTCAGAATCTTCATCTTTGTGGTTATTCAAACCTGGACTGAACAAGACCCTAGCCAGCCTACGCTAACTGGGTCTGCTTTGAGAAGAGGCTGAACTGGATGATCCCAAGAAGTCCCTTCCAACCTCCATGTTTCTGTATCTCTGCGGTTCCTTCCCAGTACCCCTCCGTATCACTCTTCAGAGTACAATTACCAAGGCACTTGCCCTCAGGTGCATGGTCCCTCAGACACAACACCCTTCTCCAAGCCCTTTGACAGAACAGAAAAGTTCCGTCGCAGAACAAGGCCTGTGAAGAGGATGAAGGAAAGTGTGATGAAGAGCAGAGAGAAGGAAGAGGTGGGACAGGGTGAGGAAAGCAAACCCAGACAGCCCTGCCCTCCTGCTGCCCCAAAGGGCAAAGTGGGGATTCAGGGGCAACCACTGCCACCCCTCATACCTCAACCTCTCATCTTAACAAGACCAGCAGACAGCTGAGTAACCTGGGTATTTGGAGTACACCAAGCAGCTGCTCCATATCTCCCCCGTCATACCCACAGAGTACGCAACCACACTCCTGCACGTGAGATGTTAACACATCTTCGAGTTCAGCAATGACAAAACAGTATTTTTTTTATTATTATGGCACCTCAGAGGTGCTTAAGAAGGAATTAATCATGTTATGAGGCAACAGGAGCCTTTGTAGCAGATATCCACAAGCTCTTCAGCTTTCAACTTTCAAAGTGGCCTCACTGCCTGTGATTCTTTAACAAGTAGTGGTGGCTCTCCCCTTTCCATGAGTTACTCCAGCTCTTCTCTTTTGTTGCTCAGGAGTCAGTGTTTGTATTAACAACAACAGTCAGGGCCACGCAAGTTTGTTATGCACTTGGAAATTCTCAGAAATCTCAGTGTTCAAAAACTACAGAAAATTATTCCTCAGCCATTGCAGACAATTCCCCCGCAAGCTGGCACTGCAAGGATGGAGTGGGGGTGGAGGGCAGCATCCTGTTCCATCTTGCCAGGTTACAGCACATGGGAAGAAGGCAAATTCTTTCCTCCCACTCTATGTCTATGAAGAAATCTTCAACATATGGGTCAGAGAGTCATCTGGGATGAGATTTGCCACTATACTCAGCAGTGATCCCAAACAGCGATAAGCACTCATCACCCACACACCTATTAGGTTTCCACCAGGGAATCAGAAGAAATAAAGTACTTTTTTTCCCCCCCTCTTTTGAGCAATAATTAAATATTATTTAGCATAAAGAGCGTGCTACCTCAGACTACTCTGACAGATTATATCTTTTACAATATAGAGCCCATACAGTAAATAGCTAAAGACTTTCCCATTCTGCCTCCTTCATGACATTCCACTTGCAACTTTTCTGTTCAAGAGAACAGAGCAAACAATTCTGCCCTTTGTATCTTTTTGACACTAAGGGGCCTAGAATTTGTTAATAGTTCAGAAAATTCACATTTCTGAATCAGTGAACATGACTTAAATTAGCAACAGACAAATTAAATGGCTGTTAGAGGTTAGAGCAGTTTAGAGAACACTTTTTCTTTCAAAAGGACCGATGATTTTTTTCCAAAGTAGTTCCCTATCTCAAAAACATACAAAACATGTGTAACTTATTTGCTATAGAGTCCATTAAGAAATGTCTACTGTCACCAATGTAGGCTGCGAAAGAAAGAATAAAACAACATGGCACACTTGCTGAGACCTATGTCAAGTTGCTTACACTGTATACTGATGGTATCAGCTAGGTCTGAACAAAGCAAAGGTCATGCTTTCTTGCATAAATATGTATATAGCTTACCTTTAGGGAAATCCCACCAATTAAAAAAATCACCCTTCAGATTGTCATAAATTTTAATGCATGGTTTTCAAAAAAAAAGTGAAAGGAATACAATATGTTATTATTCATGCCAGAAATTTGACATTTCTGAAGATGCCAGATGCATTTTCAGACATATTCCAGAGTTATTCAAGTTGAGATGGGCTTTTTTTTTTTTAAATGTCAAATTCGTGCTTTTAGAAAAATGGGTAAATACAGGGTTTGTTTGTTTGCTTGTTTTAAAAAGCTGAATATATATTCAAAATAAAATTCTAATATATTCTGAGTTCCCAAGAAGACAAGATCTTGAGCATCACTTACAGTGTTTCAGAGCAAACACTTAAGAGTGTTTCCAGGGTTTATTCTGGCAGGTGGAGCTAAGGATTATACAGCTGGACAAAAGCACTATACAAGCAGTCTTAGTGACTTCACATAAAGAAGGCTTGTGGGGATAAATTAATCTGTTAAATGTCAGTTCCAATTTGTATTTCTTACAGTAAATGAAAAGCCATGGTTTAAAATCATTAGTAGCACAGACACTTCAGACCATGGTGTTCTGCAGCCTCCCTTGTGGGACCCTTTATTATTAGATCCAATCCTTAACCTTCTGCAGGCATTCCCAAGAGTTTGACCATTTATCACCAGAACACTAACGATGCTGGAGGTAGCAATAGCAGGTTTTTACATTTTTTTGCTCCAGTTAATTTTTAAATACTTGATGTGAAGTACTTACTTAAAAAATGAGGTGCTGCAAGTGCCTGTACAACCCAAAGCCTCCAGATTCATCAGAGTTCATCACTATGCTACAGAGCAGCAACATAAAATCATTTGGTTTATATTTGCTCTCCATGACGCACAAGATTCATCTTCATTTCTATAGTGTTATTAGAAAATATTTATTAGCTTTTAAATTGTGGGATTCATGAACTGCCAAAAATAGAGTAATCCAGCAGCATGAATAACCATTAAACAAACACAGAACAAGATTAATACGTTTTTTAAAAGTTCTTTACCTGACATAGAATCATAGAATTGCCCAGGCCGGAAGGGACCTCCAAAGGTCATCTAGTCATATCCAACATATAGCAATAACTAATTTGTTAAACATACACAAAGAGATCAAAATGGATCCAGATGAAGAGTTTCTAAACATATTTCTCTTTATATGATGTTCCCTGTCTATGAAGTTTGCTTCACATACAAGTTTTAGTAGACTTAATTAGTATGAATTTAAAAAGACAGGTTCAAAAATGTTTTAAAAGGTCTATTTCTATATTTCAGTCCTCTACTAATGTAAGAGGTAAGAACACGGTACAACTAATAGGTGTTGAAACCTCTGTACTAGAAGGCAACCTCCTGGTGGTGAAGGGTAGCCTGGAGTCAGGCACAACCTTTGCTGGGCAAGTCTTGTCCATCGGTGCCACAGAGCATCACTGGGTGAGTGTCAGAGAGACACCTCTTCAGTTCTGCTCAGAGATACCTTGAATAGCAAAATCCTAAAGAAGCTACTGCGCGTGCTATGAAAAAGCAGTATGAGCAATGCATTTGTGTGCTTTAATTTTGCAGCTCTGTTTCTAATGCAGCAACGCACAGGCACAATGTTTGCCATTACGCTTGACCAAATAAATCAGACTTTTTGTGTAGATTTCCTCTTCATCTGGCAAGAAGCATAATCTCTACCATAGCTGACACATCACACACCTCACTTGGGTCCAGTGTAAACAACAAATGCTTCCTGAGAGATTTGGCTTACTTTTGGAGGCCTAACACCTAAAATGAATCAGAGGCCTCTAGTGTTAGTGGACGTCAGTCATGCTGCAAGGATCACTTTAGACACTGAAAATGTGAAAAACAGAGATTCAAAATTTAACTTAGGCACTGTTTGCTGGAGCTGCATGTCATGGTTTGGATACCTCAAACCAGGACACTGCATTCCCAGAAATCCTGATTTTAGTGTTTTTTTCTGCTCAGGTTCATTATTCCAATTTTTCTGTGTTCCCATGTGTCCCATGGAAACCTGAAAATCAAGTTTCTTTACTGTTACTTTGTAAATAACAGTCATCTCACTTCACCTGCATCATTATGCTTCTCACTGTCTGCCCACAAATATCATCAGTTTTTAGAAATTTGTATCGCTCACCCAAAACACTTCACTGTTTTCAGTTCCATACAGATTCTGATGGTCTGTTCATTAACAGTCCATTCATTAGCACAAGCCAATAGCGATACTACCTTCAACTTAAAATGACTAGGTGGACTGCTGTTTACACCCAAAATAAAAGCCCAAAGTGATCTCAAAGGATCATAAAATCTGCACCTCGAGTGTAATTTGTTGCATTCAGGCCTAAATGAACACAGCACACAGCATTGTCTGTAGCACTGGGCCTCCAAACGAAACAAGTCAGAAAGTCATCAAAATAAATAAGCATGCACATTACACCGTATAACTTGAAACTTCAAATAACAACTATTCTGTTTCCATTTACAGAATGATATGTCATGCTCTAGCCTCCACCTAACATTGCTTTTCATGTAAAAGAAACAACCACAACTCAAGAAGTATTCTTTGAAATTCTGTTCCCCCAATTTTGACACTCCATTTACGAAATACAAAACTACTGAAATATTGAATAATATGAGAATACTAACTTAATATGTTCAGGCACACTTTATAGAAGTTATATTTTCCAGTGCAACAATGGTGGTATTTGCACGTACTTTAAGACCACAATAGTTATGTAAGTGGTCTGTGAATTCTAGATACTCCACACAATAAGCTAATTAATTTCATATGTTTATTTACCCCTTCAGTATAACTTGTATAAAAATGTCATCTCCTTCAAGAAAAGTCTCATCAGAAGAAACTCTGGGGTATAGTATCAACAACCAAAGATGGTATGTATAACATCATACACTGTTACCTTACTTAAACTAAAAGAAATTAATCCACTGTTTGATTAAAATGGATTTTCTTGCTTCTAAGCCTTATTTCACAATGTGTGATTATATTCTCTGCTCTTGCATGGGCTGTATAATTCATCAAAATTCACAATCAATTTGCAAGTAACAGAATTTAGCTATATTTTAGCCACAATAACTAGCAACTATATAATCCCTAAGCACTGCTTTATATTTTAGAGCTTTAAAATCAAATACGTATGTTCTGAAATGAACTTCTTATATATGAATTCCATATCTGGACACATGGTTACTGGCTTTCCGATAGTATTAAAGGTGAAAAAAAGCACATACAGAAACACAGAAAGTCAATTCCTTGTCAGCCATATTATAAAATAAGTTTTCATGATGACAAAAATAAATTTCAAACATCAACCAGTGAAAATGTATAAGCAAATGAGACTAGAAAATAACTTCCTCGTGAAAAAGGTAGCAAATGTCTATGTCACAAAAGTTTACTGTATTCTTTCATAATAATTATGATAATAACTATGAATATTTTCCATGGCATTAAAATATTCTCTACATCTTGGCCTGTTCATTTTTAGGAGAGAAAGGCTGTCTCCTGTTTATTCAAACAAGAAAATAGGTTAATGATCTATAGTGATTATATATTTACTTCAGGTGTCAAATATCCACACTTGAGTTCTATTTTGGTGTCAGTGTAGCAGAGTTTTCGACATGAAATCACCATAAAACAGACTTCTCATACTGCTCTGATTTCTGAGCAAGACTTCATTGCCTGCACTTGCCCAACTTTCCAAAGGCATCCTACAAATAATTCTGCAGGAGCAGAAGACATATATTACCCCAGCTCTATTTAATAATCAGATAGAGCGAACCAGAAAACAAATCCCAAACTGCATGTGGTCAAGCGTTGAGGAGTAGAGAGAATCAGGTCTTCTGCAAAGCAGGGAAAGTTATGCAAAGGGAATGCTCTGTACTGGACAGCTCCAGGATGGCTCTGTTGGGTGCCTTTTTCTTGCCACTGTCAGGTAGCACCAAACCATGAACCTGTATAGTTATGCATACACAAAGAAGAAATTCTCCTTTGCTAGAAGCACCTCTTCCGAGGGCAGACATCTTATTTAAATCCATATCAGAAAAGAAGAGATAAAATAAAGGGAATGCCTTTACTCTTTAGGAAATAAAAATTAAGCTTTTTTTCTTGGTACTGCCTGGCTTCCTCGAAGACAACTTAGTGCTTCTGAAAATTAGGTGCAGCTGTCCTCTCTCTTGAGCTCCTTAATGAAATCCTCTGCATCCCGGCTTTCCTCCCCTTTTTGGCTAAAATTGTCAATGTTCATTTCAGCTGAGTCATGAGTACACCATGACCATGTGGTCCTCTTTGCACAGCAAATGGACTTAATCACAGGGGCATACAATTACATTCCTTTCTCCTCATTGCAAATTCATCTGGGAATAGCAAACATAAAACTGCATTGTCTAGGACCTTGAAAAAAAAATATCGCTGTTATTTGTATTCAGCAAATCTTTCTCCCCTTCCCCACCCCTCATTCTTTTCCACGGTAGTAAAAAGGCAAAAAACTCCGTTATTACTTTATCTTCTACTACACTGCAATAATATATTTTTCACAGGTTAATATATTGCCAGCATTTACATACATTTTATCAGCAGCGATTTCTCACAATTTGTGCAATTCTACATAGGACCTGAAGGATTATCAGTTTTATGGAAAGGAGAGAGGGGAGAGAGAGGGGAAAGAGAGGGGAAAGAGAGGGGAAAGAGAGGGGAAAGAGAGGGGAAAGAGAGGGGAAAGAGAGGGGAAAGAGAGGGGAAAGAGAGGGGAAAGAGAGGGGAAAGAGAGGGGAAAGAGAGGGGAAAGAGAGGGGAAAGAGAGGGGAAAGAGAGGGGAAAGAGAGGGGAAAGAGAGGGGAAAGAGAGGGGAAAGAGAGGGGAAAGAGAGGGGAAAGAGAGGGGAAAGAGAGGGGAAAGAGAGGGGAAAGAGAGGGGAAAGAGAGGGGAAAGAGAGGGGAAAGAGAGGGGAAAGAGAGGGGAAAGAGAGGGGAAAGAGAGGGGAAAGAGAGGGGAAAGAGAGGGGAAAGAGAGGGGAAAGAGAGGGGAAAGAGAGGGGAAAGAGAGGGGAAAGAGAGGGGAAAGAGAGGAACCTTCTCCAGATCTCTTAATGGTCATTATTTCTCAGTTCTTCTTTTTCTCTCAACTTCCAGCCAGAACTATTCAAAAAGCCATTTCCTTTATTTGGTTGGTTTGCTTTGGGGCTGCCATTTGATCCTCGCTTCCTCTGCAAGAGATAGTTTCTGAAGGACAAAGAGGACTTATTTTCAGTAGTTTCCTTGCAGTAAGTAAGGTAATTAGTGGTTTTGTCTTTGAAAATTCCCCTTGACATATTAACACCTTCAATTTTTGCACTTCCACCTAAAGTCTCCTTTAAGTTGCTATGAAGTAAAGGGCTCCACTCTTTGCATAGCTCCAGTGTTCTTGGCTGTACTTCTACACCTTGTTCTGTTGCATGAATTGATGGTGAATCTCATGGTATACCTCAAAAGTTCTCTCACTTTCACCCACTCAGTTCTCTTCCCTCGTAATGGAAACCTTTTAAATAAAATGCAATAACTAGGCAGATATCATTCCACTTGGGAAAGGAGGGCACACAGTTCCTTACCAAAGCACTGACATTCAGTTTGACTTCTACTCTGACAGGAATGATCTACCTTATCTTTCAGTCCTGTGCTATCAAAGCCAAGATTTTAAGAGCTGGAGACTCCCATGTCCAACTCCCATCAGCAATCAATCCTCTGATTAAAAGGATGTAACTTTTCCCTGGATTCTTCATTTGGGCATAAAATCTAATCTCAGAGAGCTGCTTCCCACAGAGTCCTCCTTTTTTTGTTTTGAAACATTTCCCACAGCTGAGAAAGGAATGAATTCATGACCTTAACCTTCCAGCAATGGTCCCTTCCCACTTCTCCACCTTCAAGTTGTATTCTGCATAATTTCCCCCACTTGAAGTTAGTGTGCAGATGTGCCTGCCTCCTCTTTACCACATAGGACACTGCAGCTGTGCTTGCAGTGATTATTTTCTCCTCTGTGTTTTTATTTAACCAGGAATATTATTCTATCTTCTCTACTTGCAATGAGGAAAGGGGAGATAGTTGGAAACCAAGGTCAGATCCCAAGTGTAAGTACGTACACGCTGTTCTGGTCAAAGAGCTGCAATTAAAGGGAAAGATATTTATTTTAACAGCCTTGCCCAGATCTCTGTCTAATGGAGTGTGTCTGGGCAAGAGCTCCAACAAAGCCACCCAGGAGATCCCAGGTGGTTAAACGACTTAAGAAAAAGAATATATTATATTTGGGGACACTGAGGGCAATAGGTACTTTTCTAATTGCACCTATCATTTGAACCTCTCAAGTGTTTGATATCAGGAAAAGAATTAAAGTACCACTTCATACATCTTCCCTCAAATGTATGCATTACACTGACAGTCCAGAAAGCTCATGGTGGGATGGTGTGGTACCTCCCTGGCAGCTCCCCTACTAGTTTGGCAGAAGTTCACACAGTTTTGCACACTTTGGTGAAGCAAGGGTTGTACTTGATTTTAAAGATTTTAAGATTTTCAACTGAGCTCAATAATCTGGTTTTTTTATTTAAATAAATTTTACTGTTGATACAACTATGTAATGTTATCTTGACCCCTCCACAGAAGATACTGCAAGCTGTTGTGGAATTAGGGAACTCATAAGGGGGTGAGAATGGGAATTACCTACTGAGACCAAAAGAAGCACAAGTTACCCTTGACAACAAAGACTTCTCGAGTCTCTGTTAAAGGCTGAGCCTAGACGTACTCCTGCTGTTATACCAAATGTGGCACTCTTCTCTGATGTGTCTTCCAGTCAGTCACCTTAACTGGGCTTCTTTTTCTATGCTGCAATAGTTTTGACTAAAAAGAAAACTTTTGGAAATCATTAACTTTACTTTATGAAGAAAGTGCTGATCGTTATAAAGTATTTTGGAAAATACAAGCTGGCATGCTTTAAAAATTGTTGGCTTATTCTCAGACTAGAGCTCAGGGTTGGATTTTTTTTTTCCACTTTCTGTTGATGTAGGGTATAAATGAGTCCAGGCAAGTTAGAACATGTTTTATCATCACCATGGCTCTGAAGATTTACACAAAAGAAAGAGGAAAATAATTGACGGTTTGAATAATGCAAATCAATACTGTACATTTGATAACTTGGGACAAAAATACAAAAAATACAGACCTTTGAGTCGAGTAGATGGTCTTTAAAATATACAATAATGTTCTGAGCTAACCATATATCAGTGTTAATGTACACTCCAACCACAAAAGTTAGGATGTTCATTCCAACAACTCAATTTCTCCCTTTCAAAGACAGCTTGGATAAAGAAGCTTGTCTAGCATGTTCCACGGTTAAAATCTTTTTAAAAATCCTACAAGTTTTGTCACATCAGCAAATAGACAGCATGCTACAGCCGCCCTGGCCATGGATATGCCGTGTCCAGACAGACACATTTAAAGCCCTCCCTGATAGTCTTAACTTCCCAATTAAAACATACCAAAACCCAATGATCACTTCTTTGTTCAAGTTCTTTTATATACACACACAAACCTACACACCTGTAGGCAAGTAGTCCACTTCTACTAGCAGATTTTACCTATGCCAAAGAAGGTGGGAATGGCAGAGCTACACCCCAAACCATCATTAGAACCTCCTACTTACTTCTCCCATCACCTCTAAGGACAGAGATGAGGACCTGCCACACCTCTCTCAGGTCACACAGGACTGCAAGAAAAGCAAGCCGTGCCTTTCAAGGTCACTGAAGCGCTGTCTTCACCTCTGCATGGCCTCCTTATCTCTCTTCATACCTCTCTTCACCACCTTCCCAACAGCCAGAACAAGTGACACAGAGACCCCAGCCTTTTTCCCTAAGCCTGGGAGGGACCAATGAAGAGGGAAAGGAAAACTGTTAGGTTGAGAAAAAATGGATGGTCGCAGAGGTGATATGAGGCAACCACAACATGGGACAGTGGAGAAGACAATGAGGAGAGCTGGTCTGGATGAAACATGTGAGGGAATAAGAGAGATCCTGCTGCAACAAAGCTTCCCTAAACATTCCCTGCCCTAAAAATGCTCTGAGCCCTCCTCATACCTCTGTCCCCATGTCAGTTCCCCCACCCTCAGTCCCACACCTAAAGGCAAGTGGCCCTTACAGCCACTTCTCAACCCCTCCTGCCCAGAAGAGCTGTAATTGATCCCAGCCCCTCGTTGTCCTCTCCCCCCGCAATGATATCCAGAACTCACTCATTTTGCCATGAGTATTTATTTCTGTCTACACTTCTAAGAAGCTCCAGCCTCTCTTTGTTATTAGTTCAGTGTCTCATGCCTCAAACTAGAGCTTCAGAGAAAGCTACTGGAACTAATCATGGGAGAGAGAAAAATCTTGGAATATTAAAGTCTGGATTATGAAGAGGCCTTAAAGTACTAATATACAAGGCAGAAATTTAGATTTCCTATGTGCTAATGCAGTACTCTTAACAGAGTTACTTTGAACTGACAAGAGAATTCAAGGAAAAATGTAAATCTGTCACTGGCACGAATGATAGTTTTGTTTTTCACCACATCAAGTTCAAACAAACTTCCCTGTAATTTTTGCATGTTCTTAGTTACAGAGAATGTGTCTCATTCCAGTGCCTGTGTGTTTTACTTAAAGCAGCTATTAACTTCTCTACTACTTAAATCCTGTTTTATTACAGCATAAAACACACCGATAAAAAGATCAATTACTCAATCCAACATTGAAACGATATAAATCACACAAAATTCCAAGAGGTTGACATGTATTTACTTTGTACTGTTATTTCCATTCATAATATTATTCAGCATGATCAACACTGCGCATCTCCCTGGTTTCTATCTGCTGTTAATCACGAATTATGTGCCTGACATCTACCCTGGGAGGCTAAATCAATCAACACTGCTTTAAAACAATGTCTCTGCAGATTAATGGTAACTTCGAAAAGTTTCTTTTGTAAGTCTCACAGTACCCCACTACCATAGAAACTAGAGAGAGGGGAAAAAAATCCTCTCAGGACACTTTGTCTGTGCCCCCCACCGGTTTAAGTCTTCTTCTACCATATATTGCTTTTTTCCACAGCCAGTCCAGTTCTAAATGAAAAAGCACAGAAGCCTTGCAGGGCTCAGCCTATTTTCATGGGCAAAAGCATGGAAGAAATGCCAAGCCTTGATTATTACTCTTTTTTTCTTTTTATTTAACAAAGCAACGTGCACTGCCGCGGGGTAGCAACCTCCTTAACACATTTCTCCTTACCCCTATATTTTACTCATGACTAGCGGTGGAGTTGGCTACTTACAAGCAGACCCTGGCTGATGGAGCCATCTCAAACGTGAAGATCTGTGCATGGCCTGCAGTGGTGCTCAAGGAGACGCACTGGATTCTCCTGGCAGAGGATGCATGTGGGGCATCAAACCCCACGCTCCTGCACCCTCCAGCACAGGCAAGCCAAGGACATGCTGCAGAAGGATGGATTGCTGAACCACACATCTCTATTCCAAAAAAACCCTCTTCTAGAGACCTTGCTGGTTTGCGTAACTGGGGGAGATAAAACTCTCCAGGAGTGACTGTCACCCTGGGTTAGATGGCAAAGTCTGCCTTCCAGTCCCTGTAGGCTCACCCTCCAGGAGCCCACATCTTCAGATACCACTACTGTGCTAACGGGCAGATTTCACACATTTTCAACACAAAGTTTGGATCAGTGAAGCTTTGAAATTTGTCAGGGCCCTCAAGGGACTACCAGACCTTTGCTGGTCCCTCCCCATGGCCCAGGACTCCATGTCACCCCCCGGGGCTGTCAGCCCCTGCCCCAACGACACCCCAGTAGGACCACTCTCCAGCTCCACACAGCCCAGCCATGGGCCCTGCTGGGCCAGGACCACCCGGAGGCCGACATCCCAGCCTGGCCTTGGCCTGGCCCTGTCCCCAGGAAGGTGCCTGGGGCTGCCCCGGTGCCCCCCGGCCACCCTGCTCCTGGCTGAGGTGGTGGGATGGACCCTGGCTGCCAGGCCCTCCCCTGACGGACCCTCCATGGGGAGCTCCCACCACTGTGCCCTGACAAAATGCGTTCCTTTCAGATGGCTCAGAGAAACACCGGCAGCAAACAGGGCAACAAACTGACAGCAGAAGAACTAAACGCGGGATGATGCATTTTCTAAGGCGCCATTTTGGTCTCCTCGAGCAATGTAGATGGCGGCGGGTGTGAGGGGAAGCAAAGGAAGCAGCTGAGGAGCAAGCAGAAGATGTTGCATGAACAGGGCATCTGCCGCGCCGTTACAGGGATCAGCTCTGGTCATGCCAGCTCCAAGAAGACAAAAAAGTCAGAAACAAAGACATCTTAATAATAGTAATGACTAAGAGCATTAAAAAGTCCTGTCTTACAATGAGATGTTGGAAAGATTCAATCAGCTTTATTCAGTACCTCTCTAAAGCTGTAATGGCAGAACACAGGGACACAAAATAGTAACAAATAGCCTAGAAAGAGAGGTTAGGTCTTGTCTGTTCCCTCTCTTATAAAACAGGGATGTTCAAAAATTTTAAGTGATGCATTTTTGGACTGTGAAGCAGTCTCTTCGCTTTCACAAGCGGGAGCAAAGAACACGGTAGAATTTTTAAAACAATTAATATGTAAATTGGTAACAACAACACAAAGAATAACACAATAAAATTATAAAACTTGAGAAAAGCAGCAAAAACAGGCAGTGGGGCTAATGGAACAAAATCTCCAAGTCTTATTCCAGCAAGCTGTGTCTGTAATTAATTGGGCTTATAATTGGACTGGGCAAAAGCTTTCCTAATCCAGTAGGACACACAACACTTTTCAAAGTATGTTTAAGAACTGAATTACAATCCAAATAATTCCAAAGATGATCATCACAGCCACAACAGATATAAACTAAACCAAAGTAGTTAAGTTTTGCCTGATGGACTCCCTGAGGACCTGGAGGAAGCAATGTGATACCATTTACAGAACTGGTCTTTGAGCTAAAATCTCCTAACATTTACCAATAAACCAATTTACTGGTTGTGACGGTGCCAAACCAAGATGTGACGTTCTTCAGCAGATCATCCACCACTACTTTTAAACTTCAACTGTAACTGCAGTTAGAGCAGAAGGAAAGAAGAATCACAAAATCTAATATAAAAATTCGGGACATGAGAGGAATTATAAATGGATTACTGAGCCCTGTGTACCTTACAAAGCCTCTTTAATATACATGATGGCCACCAAGAGCGAGAGTTCAGAGGCTGGTCTCCTGGTAGCCTCTGCTACCAGGTGTCTCTCCTAAGCAGAAGGCATAGTCATCCTCACCTTAAGCATCTAATGTTTGTTAGATCTGATCTGAAAAAGCCCCAGTGAAGAAGACTCCACACCCTACCCGGACAATCCAGTGCTCAATTACCCGTATAATTAGACAGCATTTAACCTAATCTCTCCTGCTGCAGTTCAGCATGCTGGTTCTTGTTGCATCTCTGCTGGATGTGGAGAACAGTTTATTTCCCGCCACTCTGCAGCAACCAATTACACACCTGAAGATTACTATCACATCTCTCATCAGTCTTTGCTTCCCTAGACTGTAACATTCCAGTTCTTCCACTATTTTCTCACAGGTTATGTTCTCCAGATCTCTGATCACCTTTGCCACTCGTCTCCTGCCTAACTGCAGGAACTGTGGTGTTCAAATCCCATACGGTGCTGAGACCAGACACAGACCCCAAAGTCACCATAAGATGCCATCACACATCTGCAACACTCCTGTTACACATCCCAGAATGACATTTGTCTTGATTTTTTCTTTTATTTAAATATCTATACACACATATAGCAATGACATCTGGGTTGCTTACTGACTGAAACCAGATGGTTTCTGAGCAGCTGTAACTACTCGGTCCTTTTGCAGAACCTCTGCTTTGCCAGTTCACCTGTGCTTACACTTCACATTCTGCTTACATCTTTTAACAAGCTGCATCCTATCAGTCAACTAAATTTCCTATTGGGTATACTTAGCGCAGTTTTCACAGTTCTTCAAATAAATATTTTGTGCCCTTTCAGTGTTATGTAATTGAGTAAATACTTGAGAGACATATAACAAGCACTTTCACAATCAATAAGGTTTGGGAAACACTTCAAAAGTTTACTAACGAAATCTAACGAGCCCACAAGGCTTTCTCAGGTGCCTGAAAACTGAAAGATTCTCAGAATCCACCAGTGAACTCATTTTCCAGCCTGTGAAATCCTTGTAGAGGCGACCAGATCCCTTTAAGCACAGTATAAGCCATGTACCAGTATATACCATCCAAGCATTACACAACTGAACAGTGAAACCAGAGGTGGCCCACAGAGCAGATCTTTCTTTCCAGGGACGGAAACAAGTATAATTGCACTTATTACGAGCCCTTCTACCCTATTAACGTTAACATCTGAACTCCCCCGTGCCACAAACCACCGAATAAGTTAAAGCAAGACGTTACACCAAGTCAGTAACCCCCTTTTCCACCCGCGCTGCGGGAGTACAGCCAATTTCTGCAGGGAGCACAAGGATACAACCGGGATAGACAGTGCCAACAACACCCAGCGCGGATTTCAGCCCCGCACACCGCAAAAACCCCACCAGCTGCACCGTCCCCTTCCAGCTCCCCCTTGGAGAGGAAGCACCAGGTCCCCCATCTCACACCCACGGCTTTCGGGGCCACCGCACGCCTGGGCTCCCCCGACGGGGCGGGTGGGGAGCAGACGGGCTGCGGGACGGGCGAGGGGAGCCCCGCCGGGGTGAAGCCCCCCCACCCTCAAAGGAGCTCGCCTCTCCCCCCCCCGGG
>NW_015090899.1:399829-400615 GCF_001431845.1 Calidris pugnax
AGCCCAGTCCTGCCTTCTGCTGCTCCCCTCCTGCACCCCCCAAAACGAGCCATCCCACCCCGTCCCCCCGTGAGGGGTCGCAGAGGTTTTCCCCCGCTCTGGAAGAGCATCAGGACCCCACAATGAGCAAATTGATGCAAGAGGGGCAAGACCAGTCGTCTGAAGTAACTTCGTGGTGATGCACCTTCCGTTTCAAAAGTATTTGGTTTGGGGAGCTTACGGCTAATAAGATACTATTTGGCCACATACCTCGGAGGTCCTGTTAGGATCATAGAATCATCTAGGTTGGAAGGGATCTTCAAGATCATCTAGTCCAACCATCAGCCTAACTCTGATAAGAAAACCATCACTAAACCATGTCCCCCAGCACTATGTCAACCCGTCTTTTGAACACCTCCAGGGATGGTGCCTCAACCTCTTCCCTAGGCAGCCCATTCCAAGGCTTCATAACCCTTTCCGTGTAAAAATTTTGCCTAGTATCCAATGTGAACCTCCCCTGGCGTAACTTGAGGCCATTTCCTCTAGTCCTGTCGTCTGTTCCTTGGGAGAAGAGACCGACCCCCCCTGGCTACACCCTCCTTTCAGGGAGTTGGAGAGAGCAATAAGGTCTCCCCTCAGCCTCCTTTTCTCCAGGCTGAACACACAGAATCACAGAATCTTCTAGGTTGGAAGGGACCTTAAAGATCATCTTGCCCAACCGTCAACCTAATTTTGACAAAAATAAACACCCACACAACAAACAAAAAGCAACACCATCACTAAACCATATCTCCCAGCACTACATCA
>NW_015090899.1:401634-404368 GCF_001431845.1 Calidris pugnax
CCCCCGTCTCTCTACACCCTCCTTTCAGGTACTTGTACAGAGCGATAAGGTCTCCCCTCAGTCTCCTCTTCCCCAGACTGAACAACCCCAGCTCCCTGTGCCTCATAAGACTTGTGCTCCAGACCCCTCACCAGCTTTCTTGCCCTTCTGTTGTACGTGTGGTTTCACACCTTCTGAAGTGAAGCTGTCCCACGAACCTCCAGTAATCACCACACAACCTGTACGTGTGCTTTCACACCTTCCAAAGTGAAGCTGTCCCACGAACCTCCAGTAATCACCACATGACCCTCTCATCTACATCCATAGTACCACTACCCATACTAGGTACAACCACACATACCAGGTACCACCACCCATACCAGAGCTCAGGTGCAGAGTCCCTCTTTCTGTTCATGCAAAACTATTGGTGCTTGTCACCCAAATGCCTCCCTCTCCCTCTCTCCTTTGGACAACACACGCTGCAAGGTGTTCTGTTGGAGTAATAGGTCTAATCCTGCAGCTGTGAAGGCAATGCCCGGATGGACACCTGGAACAACTTCCTGGCCATCCTCCTGCACTTCTTTCTCCAGGTGGAGGGAAGAGGCAGGATGACATTTGTGATCCCTAGCCTCGGTGACTGCTGTGTCCAGGAGACAAGCTGGTGGGAACACTGTGCCCTTGGGAAATTGGATGATCAGACAGTGAGCACATGACTTTCACATGTGGAGAGGAGTTACCAAACCCAGCAGCTGGTGTCCTTCACTGCCTTTACACAAACTTCGTGAAACCAAGCCTAGCACGTCAGTGAGCACATGACTTCCATATGTGGAGAGGAGTTCAAACCCAGCAGCTGGTGTCCTTCACTACCTTAACACAAACTTCGTGAAACCAAGCCTAGCACGGGCAAAGCAGTATTTAAGACCTCTGGGGCCATTCACTAATTGTTCTTTATTCACAGGTTGTACATAGATGGTGTTCCCTCTATCTCATGTCTCCCTCTACATACCCATTAAGGTCTTAGAGGAACCTTAGAGCTGTGTCACATGGGCCCTGTCCTCCTGTGAAGGGATGTAGATGAGGAGAAGCATTAATTAAATAACAGGGAAGCGGTAGCGTTCATCAGACTGGAGGTCTGGATGACAGGGTAGGTAGGTAGGTGAACCAGCTTCCCTCTGTCCTCTCCCAAGCATAGACAGACACCTACAGTAGAAGGCAGTGTGGGTTACAGATGCCAGCACTCCCAAACACAGGCTCCTTGCTCTCATACTCAGGGTCCTCACTCCCTCTGCCACTGCTGTTCTCAGGATCTGAGGCCAGCTTGTCTTCTTGATGCTAAATGTGCTTTTCCAAGACGTCGTGGGCTATTCGTACCGGGGGCACAGCAGTATTTATGACCAGTTTTGTAATGAGGGTGAACATCACTAGGAGACCTCAGCTTCTCTCTTCCCACAGATCTTTCCAGCTCACCTTATACCCGTGCCCGTGCACAAGCTTGTGTTGGCATCGTTCATTCAGACAGGAGACAGATGTGGGTTCAAACATAACCCTGGTACGGTCTAACATGTAACCTCTTTTGAGGACTGCTGAACAGCAGCAGACGTTTGTGAATGAGGCAGTAAGTGTCTCGTGCAGGCTTGTACACAAAATTCAGGCAAACATCACACTTGATAGAAAGAGCTATCACCTTCCAGTTAAGTGCCAGTAAGACAGAAATTTAAAAAAAAACAACAAAACAAACCACCAACAATCAGCCCTGCTGTTGTCTGCCTATCCGAGTGCAGCAAAGGACCAAAGGATGCTTTTCTTTCTAAATCATATCCCAGAAAGGCACTGTTTGGGAACGTCTGAAAGGAACACCTTTGATAGCAATCCCTTGTTTC
This sequence comes from Calidris pugnax, assembly GCF_001431845.1. Classification (NCBI taxonomy): domain Eukaryota; kingdom Metazoa; phylum Chordata; class Aves; order Charadriiformes; family Scolopacidae; genus Calidris; species Calidris pugnax. Next base: position 403,494 of record NW_015090899.1, read on the forward strand.
CCACTCTCACTCTGACCACACATTCGGAAAACCGAGCAGCTCAGCAATGAAGCAACCATTGAGTATATCTCATTTCGTGATGATGCAGTTTGATCGCTGTCAGTGAATTCGTTCATGTATGAATATATATATCTGAAGACATGCACGTATGTGTATTTTTTCCTATTTAAAAGAAAAGCCTTTAGAAGAAAGATGTTTAAGGGATTCTGCATATACACTGTCATAGAGCAGTCAATACCTATTTTAGCTAAAAAAGTCCAAGAAGCAAAAAAGTTGTTAACTTTTAACTATGTTATGGACAGAGAACATGATAGCAAATGCCAGCTCTAAGAGGGCTTAAATCTAACAGAATCAGCATTTTTCAATATGTAGCATCTCTGGGCCATTGTTCATAGTAAGAGAATATTTCTATTAGCAGCATGAACAATTTCCTACTATTCAAGGCCAACATTTTGTGACCCTGTTGTGGTTTAACCCCAGCGAGCAACTAGAACCACGCAGCCACTCGCTCACTTCCCCCAGTTGGATGTGGGAAAGAATTGGAAGAGTTAAAGCAAGGAAAAACTCACAGGTTGAGCTAAAGACAGTGCAACAGATAGAGCAAAAGCCACACACACAAGCAAAACAAAACAAGGAATTAATTCACTGTTTCCCATTGGCAGGCGGGGGTTCAGCCATCTCCAGGAAAGCCAGGCTCCATCACACATAACAGTGACTTGGGAAGACAAAAGCTGTAACTCCCCTTCCTCCTCCTTCCCCAGCTTTATCTGCTGAGCATGACCTCAGGCGGCATGGAACAGCCCTTTTGGTCCATTAGGGTCAGCTGTCCCAGCTGTGTCCTCTCCCAACCTCTTGTGCCCCCCCAGCAGTGCGAG
>NW_015090899.1:406454-408246 GCF_001431845.1 Calidris pugnax
TCTGTTGGAGTAATAGGTCTAATCCTGCAGCTGTGAAGGCAATGCCCGGATGGACACCTGGAACAACTTCCTGGCCATCCTCCTGCACTTCTTTCTCCAGGTGGAGGGAAGAGGCAGGATGACATTTGTGATCCCTAGCCTCGGTGACTGCTGTGTCCAGGAGACAAGCTGGTGGGAACACTGTGCCCTTGGGAAATTGGATGATCAGACAGTGAGCACATGACTTTCACATGTGGAGAGGAGTTACCAAACCCAGCAGCTGGTGTCCTTCACTGCCTTTACACAAACTTCGTGAAACCAAGCCTAGCACGGGCAAAGCAGTATTTAAGACCTCTGGGGCCATTCACTAATTGTTCTTTATTCACAGGTTGTACATAGATGGTGTTCCCTCTATCTCATGTCTCCCTCTACATACCCATTAAGGTCTTAGAGGAACCTTAGAGCTGTGTCACATGGGCCCTGTCCTCCTGTGAAGGGATGTAGATGAGGAGAAGCATTAATTAAATAACAGGGAAGCGGTAGCGTTCATCAGACTGGAGGTCTGGATGACAGGGTAGGTAGGTAGGTGAACCAGCTTCCCTCTGTCCTCTCCCAAGCATAGACAGACACCTACAGTAGAAGGCAGTGTGGGTTACGGATGCCAGCACTCCCAAACACAGGCTCCTTGCTCTCATACTCAGGGTCCTCACTCCCTCTGCCACTGCTGTTCTCAGGATCTGAGGCCAGCTTGTCTTCTTGATGCTAAATGTGCTTTTCCAAGACGTCGTGGGCTATTCGTACCGGGGGCACAGCAGTATTTATGACCAGTTTTGTAATGAGGGTGAACATCACTAGGAGACCTCAGCTTCTCTCTTCCCACAGATCTTTCCAGCTCACCTTATACCCGTGCCCGTGCACAAGCTTGTGTTGGCATCGTTCATTCAGACAGGAGACAGATGTGGGTTCAAACATAACCCTGGTACGGTCTAACATGTAACCTCTTTTGAGGACTGCTGAACAGCAGCAGACGTTTGTGAATGAGGCAGTAAGTGTCTCGTGCAGGCTTGTACACAAAATTCAGGCAAACATCACACTTGATAGAAAGAGCTATCACCTTCCAGTTAAGTGCCAGTAAGACAGAAATTTAAAAAAAAACAACAAAACAAACCACCAACAATCAGCCCTGCTGTTGTCTGCCTATCCGAGTGCAGCAAAGGACCAAAGGATGCTTTTCTTTCTAAATCATATCCCAGAAAGGCACTGTTTGGGAACGTCTGAAAGGAACACCTTTGATAGCAATCCCTTGTTTCCCACTCTCACTCTGACCACACATTCGGAAAACCGAGCAGCTCAGCAATGAAGCAACCATTGAGTTTATCTCATTTCGTGATGATGCAGTTTGATCGCTGTCAGTGAATTCGTTCATGTATGAATATATATATCTGAAGACATGCACGTATGTGTATTTTTTCCTATTTAAAAGAAAAGCCTTTAGAAGAAAGATGTTTAAGGGATTCTGCATATACACTGTCATAGAGCAGTCAATACCTATTTTAGCTAAAAAAGTCCAAGAAGCAAAAAAGTTGTTAACTTTTAACTATGTTATGGACAGAGAACATGATAGCAAATGCCAGCTCTAAGAGGGCTTAAATCTAACAGAATCAGCATTTTTCAATATGTAGCATCTCTGGGCCATTGTTCATAGTAAGAGAATATTTCTATTAGCAGCATGAACAATTTCCTACTATTCAAGGCCAACATTTTGTGACCCTGTTGTGGTTTAACCCCAGCGAGCAACTAGAACCACGCAGCC
>NW_015090899.1:409471-414767 GCF_001431845.1 Calidris pugnax
TCTGTTGGAGTAATAGGTCTAATCCTGCAGCTGTGAAGGCAATGCCCGGATGGACACCTGGAACAACTTCCTGGCCATCCTCCTGCACTTCTTTCTCCAGGTGGAGGGAAGAGGCAGGACAACATTTGTGATCCCTAGCCTCGGTGACTGCTGTGTCCAGGAGACAAGCTGGTGGGAACACTGTGCCCTTGGGAAATTGGATGATCAGACAGTGAGCACATGACTTTCACATGTGGAGAGGAGTTACCAAACCCAGCAGCTGGTGTCCTTCACTGCCTTTACACAAACTTCGTGAAACCAAGCCTAGCACGGGCAAAGCAGTATTTAAGACCTCTGGGGCCATTCACTAATTGTTCTTTATTCACAGGTTGTACATAGGTGGTGTTCCCTCTATCTCATGTCTCCCTCTACATACCCATTAAGGTCTTAGAGGAACCTTAGAGCTGTGTCACATGGGCCCTGTGAAGGGATGTAGATGAGGAGAAGCATTAATTAAATAACAGGGAAGTGGTAGCGTTTGTCAGACTGGAGGTCTGGATGACAGGGTAGGTAGGTAGGTAGGTGAACCAGTTTCCCTCTGTCCCCTCCCAAGCATAGACAGACACCTACAGTAGAAGGCAGTGTGGGTTACGGATGCCAGCACTCCCAAACACAGGCTCCTTGCTCTCATACTCAGGGTCCTCACTCCCTCTGCCACTGCTGTTCTCAGGATCTGAGGCCAGCTTGTCTTCTTGATGCTAAATGTGCTTTTCCAAGACGTCGTGGGCTATTCGTACCGGGGGCACAGCAGTATTTATGACCAGTTTTGTAATGAGGGTGAACATCACTAGGAGACCTCAGCTTCTCTCTTCCCACAGATCTTTCCAGCTCACCTTATACCCGTGCCCGTGCACAAGCTTGTGTTGGCATCGTTCATTCAGACAGGAGACAGATGTGGGTTCAAACATAACCCTGGTACGGTCTAACATGTAACCTCTTTTGAGGACTGCTGAACAGCAGCAGACGTTTGTGAATGAGGCAGTAAGTGTCTCGTGCAGGCTTGTACACAAAATTCAGGCAAACATCACACTTGATAGAAAGAGCTATCACCTTCCAGTTAAGTGCCAGTAAGACAGAAATTTAAAAAAAAACAACAAAACAAACCACCAACAATCAGCCCTGCTGTTGTCTGCCTATCCGAGTGCAGCAAAGGACCAAAGGATGCTTTTCTTTCTAAATCATATCCCAGAAAGGCACTGTTTGGGAACGTCTGAAAGGAACACCTTTGATAGCAATCCCTTGTTTCCCACTCTCACTCTGACCACACATTCGGAAAACCGAGCAGCTCAGCAATGAAGCAACCATTGAGTATATCTCATTTCGTGATGATGCAGTTTGATCGCTGTCAGTGAATTCGTTCATGTATGAATATATATATCTGAAGACATGCACGTATGTGTATTTTTTCCTATTTAAAAGAAAAGCCTTTAGAAGAAAGATGTTTAAGGGATTCTGCATATACACTGTCATAGAGCAGTCAATACCTATTTTAGCTAAAAAAGTCCAAGAAGCAAAAAAGTTGTTAACTTTTAACTATGTTATGGACAGAGAACATGATAGCAAATGCCAGCTCTAAGAGGGCTTAAATCTAACAGAATCAGCATTTTTCAATATGTAGCATCTCTGGGCCATTGTTCATAGTAAGAGAATATTTCTATTAGCAGCATGAACAATTTCCTACTATTCAAGGCCAACATTTTGTGACCCTGTTGTGGTTTAACCCCAGCGAGCAACTAGAACCACGCAGCCACTCGCTCACTTCCCCCAGCTCCCCAGGGAGAAGAGGGAGAAAAGGAGGGGAAAGAACCACCTTGTGGGTTGAGATAAACACGGGAAAATAATAATAATAATAATAATAATAGACGACTATACAAATTAAAGTGATACAACACAAGTTCCTCTCACCATCTGATGATTGGTTGCCCAGTCCATCCCAAGCAGCAGCTGTGGATTCCTGCTCTTTCTTTCTACACTGAGGATGACATCTCTGGTGTGGAATATTCCTTTGACCAGCTTTGTGCTGTGCATGCTCCCTCTCAGCTTCTGTGCAAAGCTGAAAAAAGTCCTTGTCTAATGTAAATATTACTTAGCAACAACTAAAACGGTATGTTATCAACATTCTTTTCATGCTAAATCCAAAACACAGCAGCTACTAGAAGGAAAATTAACTCTACCCCAGACTCCTTAAACACGAATCATTTGCAAATGTTGATGATGCTCTGTTTAACAAATCTGCTCCCTGGGAATCAATCTAGAAATATTATAATGCTATAAGCGTAAACTTTGCCTTTAACAGAATCTACAAGGAAGTCTGAAAAATTAGAGTAATGAGGCAGCAGTCTCAATCACAATTAGCTATTATATGACTTAAATCCACCAGTGATCACCTAGGCTTCATTAATGATTTTTTTGTTTAAAATATGCAAAAAGGTAAGTCTTGTTAGCCCTTAGGTTGGTCGTGTTAGAAGAAATTACACTCAACAGTGGATGTGAACACAGCTTCTAATAGATCGTTGTTTTGCCATTGTGAGGTTTATTCACCCATTAAAATGCTCTTACCATTAAATTATGAAAATGGTGAATTTTTGGCTGATTATTGATCAATATTATTTAATATTATTTCCTAGATGCTGACTATGAAAAGGAAAAAAAATTATTACGTAAAGCATTAAAAAAAAGGTATTATGCCCAGTGGGGCCATGCGAAAGAGAAATTAAATGAAAATGCAGACTGAAATCTAAGCATGAATTGTGTCCAAATTAGTCATTTTGAGGTTTCTGCTACATTCTCATCTTGCTTCAGGCAATCAGAAATTGTGTCATCCTCCTCCCACACTGTGAAAGCTCTCGATGTGCTTCTTTGTCTCAGGATTCTGTGGTTTTAAATGAAGTTTCTGGTTATTCCGCAAACAAGTTGTATTAGCCACGTCTGTATGGACAGAAAACTGTTTCCTTGTGGAAGCTCTCAGGAGTTACACTGAGCTAATCCATGTCACCTAAATCTACTGAATATTCAAGCTTTACTGACTGGGATTAAGAAAAGCACCTTTCAAATCTTATTCTTCTATGTCTAACTGTCTCCTCCTGAAACAGGAATCACATTCTGCAGTTCTTATTCTTCCTGACTCAAGAAAAATTTTAATTTTGCCATTTTTTCCTTATCAAATTTTTGAACCACAGAATAAACAGGAACATAGGTTTGCTGCCTTAACTGAAGTGTTTGGAAAAGATCAAATTTAGATTAATAAACAGTTCTTTATGACACAGGTCAGCTTCTGTAATGGCTTGCACACTACTACTCAGAAGAATTACACGGTGTGCATGTTGGTGTGTGTATTGGTGTTTGCAGGTCATGGTGTCCTGAGGATGTGAGTCATGGAGGTAGCATGACTCATCATTGTGGAAATCATAAGAAGGTCAATTCTCCCAAGACCCATTTCACCAGCCACAAATCCCCTTTCTCCTTCCCCCGCAGCAGCAACACAACACAGGGCCCTCTCCCATGCCCTTTGGTGTGGAACAAGTGGTGGGGCAGGAAAGACTGGTCATGAAACAGCATCTTTTTAATTCATCGACTGTCCTGCGCAATGGTTAAAAAAAATAATTTGTTTATATTATTTTCAATGTAATACAATGTTCAGATCTTCCAATTTGAGAGATTTATGTGAACTGCCGCATTTGTTACAGTGCTCACCTGTAAAATAGTGATATTTCAATGTGTTGCAGAACACCAGGCTGGTATTACTTAAACATTCAAGCTTAAGAACATTATCTGCTAGCTTCAAATGTAATTTATAATTTTCAGGTTTGCCTGGCTTGAAGTTTCAGTGAAATTCTGCGCCATTGATTACCGTTGGCCATCCCTAGAAGTTGGCAATAGATAGTAGGAAGCCACCCAGGAACCAGCAAGCTCAGAGGTAAGTGTCGATGCTGGCCCAGCACAACTTACACCTGTAATTATCTGTATGACAGATAATTATCATGGGAGCAATCCCACTCCTGGTAAAGAGCAATACTTAACTTTTAACCTCAGCAGATGCCTAATAAATATTTACACTTCTGATAAAGATATGTTGGCCTGTGAATGGAAATATTTAGTAAGAGTTTAGGACACCAGGGTCACACCTTGCATCCTAATGAGGTCCAGTGCGTTTTAGTCAGATACTACTCTAAGCTGTGTATGAAATCCCAGTAAACACAGGAGCTGTAGTAAGAACTACTTAGAATTTATCATACAGAAAACTAGCAATGCACGACATTTACTTAATTCTGCTGTCAGGAACCCCAACATATTCTTAAACCATCTTTGAAAGATCAGGTTATTCTTTAAGGGACAGAAGTTTGACAACCTTGTTATGTACCAGAGATTTCATATTTTACAGCACTTTTCCAATAAATATACATTGGTTTACCATAGTGGCATAGCCAAGATTCTGAAATGAATTCTGAATTATCGTGATGAGAGCAGGGACAGGGGCTGGGAAAAGAGAAACTAGAGCTAATGCATGAGAAATAAACAACTGGAAAATAGTAGTTGGAGCCCAGGATTTGCAAAACAGAAGTTTCCACAATCCCTGTCATTTAAACCATTGCTTAAAAAAACCTTGATGTTTGGAAAGTGGTATTTCCATTGTTAAAGTGATAGCTCCTGATAGTTTAACAATGATAACCTAGGCACTCTGGGCAACAGTTATGAACACCTAAATTGGGTGTCCACTTTAGCAGCCCTGTCCGTTCACATAAACACTGAAGAGAGACTTCTCCAAGATACGTGTAAGAACATTTAGGCTAGGTCTTTATCCTTAATTAATAATACAAATCTGGAATGAAGTTACATAATGTGAACAGCACTCATGGATGAAATTGGTCTTTCAAAAATGGAGTAGTACGTTTGATTTTCAGTAGCTGTAGTCATTAACACAGGAATCAAGAGTGTTTAAAATGCACTGAAACTTTTCAACCTTGGATATGCAGGATTTTACAGAAGTTTTACAGATTTCTATTCATACCAAAAAAAAGTAAATAAGAGCTAGGCTTTCCTCTTTTCCCTGCGTAGTGTTGTATTAATTCAGTAGGCTCATCTACACCTTTAGACCTTCACAGAGTACCACACTCAGCATGTCCTGGGAGACAGAATCTGGTCTCACATATATCTTTTTCATACGGTTGGGTCATACAGAAAGTTTTCCCAGATAAAATCACTCTGATTTGCCATGAGGGTAAAAAAGAAAAAAAAAAAAAAAAAAAAAAAAGGAAAA